>NC_135785.1:27995000-28295000 GCF_051106095.1 Pogona vitticeps
AGTAATGCTAAATGGGACTTAGGATGGGAGTGTTTACCTGGGATGGGGGTTGTCTCCATTCACTACTGGATGAATTCAGTTATTTATATCCTTGCTCTCCCTTGGGTAAGGCATGCAGCATCTCTGAATAATCTTACACATCAGGAAAATTGGGGCGGGGGGGATTCTCAAGTGTTCGGTTAAAATTTGAATTCAAGATTAAGAAGCTTAATATGATGAAATACATTGCAACTGAAAATAATAAAATTTACTTTCTGTGCAGCTTATTCTTGAAAACTTTAATGACGGTCTCTAAATACTTATGTACCAATGGAATAAATCATAGGTTTATCCCTGTACATTTGGGAGAATGTCTTTATCAACTGTGGGATGATAATTCTCTAGTGAGAAGTAGTGCTTGAAATACCTACATAGTGAAGAAGCATCTGGGAAGATAGGCCAGTAGGCTGTGTAAAGTGGAAGACATTTCTTCTCCAGATATAAACACATCAAGGGAGAAGTATACAGGCTGGGTGTCTGGCAGATAGGTGAGACATAACAGGCCATTTCCTAAGTGAGAAAAGCAAGATTCTTGGACCAGAATTGAGGGATTTTAAGCTGTTTTCCACAATCATGTACATTTTTTAATGCAATCTGTTCACCGAGGCTATATGTGTGAGCCCCACTGATCCTGCCCGGGTTGCCTCCACTTCCTGATCCATCACTGACTGATTCAAAAAAAAAAAGGAGGGTTTATTGTTTTCAGAGCAGGTGTTTCAAATAAGTAGCCAACAGATGATTCCAACAGAGATTTAGCTGCAAGGCTACTTGTATTCACTAGCCTCAGAGTCTGCTTCACCTGTCCCACAGCAAGGGTGGCATAAGCTTCTCTTGTGGGTGTGCACCGTAAATCTGGAGGGCCAAAGTAATGAGGACGGTATGCCTGCAATGAGGGCAGGGTCCTTGGTTCTCTTTTGTCCTTCTCTGGGCCACTGGTTAGACTGGATGGGCTTGATGTTGTTGTTGAAGCCTCCTCTGGTGTTCTTTTTGTCTTCCTTCACCAGCATCGGAGCTGTGTAGGGTTTGGCTACATTGTGCTAGGCCTTGTTTGGGGTTGCTGCACTCATCTCTCACTGCCCTGGTAGCTAGGGCAATACGTTGGTACAGGGTGATGATGTTCCTCCCCATTGGCCCTGGGCACCCTTTGTTCAACCAAAGCCCCAGTCCATGGATCTTCTATGATCACACAATCCCATTCACCCTTCAGCTCTGGGGATTTCTTCAGTGTTATAGACTTTCTCCATATTCTCTTGAGCATCTCCCCAAGCCCCTTCTTCCTCCCAGTCAGAGGGCTGTTCCTTCTCCCCCTTTCAACTAGTTCCTCCTCCACCTCCATTAGGACTGCCTTTATGCCCTGGACATCTAACTATTTCACTGTCTCCCCCATCTTTTTCTTTCCCTTCTTTCACCGCACTTGCTGCTGTCTCACCTTGCTCTACCTCACCTTTCTCTGGTAATTCTCTCTCTCTCTCTCTCTCTCTCTCGCTCTCTCTCTCTGTGTGTGTGTGTGTCCATGTCTGAAGGTCCTTAACAAAAGGAATTGTATTGTGTACAAAGAGGACCAAAATGGTTATATACCATGAAATATTATATTTTAAAAAACAGAAGTACAACTTTAACACAGTTTTTAAAGCTAGCTATTTAGTTATTCATTAAAACATACTTTCATGAAAACACTGATGTGTTTATATCATTGAATACAATGATCCATTCATGTAACTATTCAGTAAGGGTATAAAACCAAGAACATGAAAATAAAGCAATAAACCAAGAACACCAGATATGATATGAGGACTGATGTCAGGCTTTAGCATAAAATACCTGTCACAACTCAACTCTGCTTTGCCTGATCCTGCATCTGTTCCCAATGTTGATATGTGCAATCCTCTCGCCCTAGTGTTGATCCCCTTTTTTCTGGTTCTGCTCTTTTGCAAGTTCATTCTGTAACAGCTGTAAATTGTCAAAAGATCTCCTGGCTCCAAAACAATTTTAAGTGATAACTGAAGTTTGGCTTATTTCTTAGGCAGCAGCAATACCAGCAAAATAGGAATTTATTTATTTATTTATTTATTCAATTTATATGCCGCCCACACTACCCAAACAAAAAAAAATTACCTCCCCTCAAACAATCTATTTTACTTGTTATATCTCTTCTTTTCCCTCAGATATTGTAAAGTGCAAAAAAGACAGAGGTTTTCCCGGTGCTCTGCAGTGTCCTTTGTGTGCCAACCTCAAGACCTCTAAAGAAAAAACATTAGCTAAAATGCCACTTTCATATTTTGAGTGTGTTAAACCAACTATAGATACCACCTTGAAAATTAAGAATATCACTGTGCCTGATGATGGAGACTTCACTTCAATTTCCTCCAAAGATTTTATGGCTCCTATAGGATCCATGGTATTAAACATGACCGACCAGGCAGGGAATATGGCAAACCTGGCTTGCAATGTACAATCCCCTACAAAAATGTCTCCAGTCACACTTAAAAAGATGGTTAACACCACAGTACTTGCAATATCATTTTCAACATTTCTTGTGTGTGGTGTTGACTACGAGCATATTCAGCCATCATGGAGCATATTGGCTCTCTACAGCGATTCTCCATTAAAACTGAAAAGGGATAACTTATTGACAAAAGTACCTTATATCAGTTACAAATACAAACAGACAGATTCTGAAAATGAAGAGCTTTTCACTGGCATAGAGGCTACACTGAGAGCTGAGCCTCCTTGGCTGATGCAAGGACAAGTATCATTGCAGTTGGACAGGACAGTAACCACGCTGAACACTCTACAGATCCAGTATTTATTAGATGCTCAAATCACTCTTCCAGTTGCTGCCCCCAAACCAGCAAGATGGAACTGGGTCATGATCTTACAGGGAAATAACACAAGAACTGAGTATACTGTTTTAGTAGGCAGATCTGTGGAACTGGACTGTCAAGCACTTGGAGACCCAGCCCCTGTAATTGAGTGGGTATTAGCAGATGGAAGCAAGATTAGAGCTCCATACATTAGTGAAGATGGAAGAATGATGATAGCAAAATCTGGAAAACTCCTATTACATACTGCAGATACTTTTGACACTGGTGTTTATCACTGTATTGCAACAAATTATGATGATGCTGATGTCCTGACTTTTAGGATTATTGTGACAGACCCTTACTTGGAACAACATCATTTAAATGGACCCCAGCTCTCAGTTTTTCCTGGTGAAACACTCTATCTTCCATGCCAGTCCAGAGGCGCCCCTGAAGCTTCAGTTAGTTGGATCTTACCTGAACATGTGGTTCTTTATCATTCTTCCAAAAACAAACTTCTTTTTCAGAATGGTACATTAAAAATACAAGAGACATCTGATCGGGATAATGGTTACTTCAAGTGTGTAGCAGCCAATCAATATGGTGTAGATTTTTTGGTTTATCAAGTACTGGTTAAGACGAGTTCAAATGTGTCACAGAAATTAGATATCCAAGTAGAAGATGAGGCAGCTGAAGGGTCTGGCCATGAAGAGTATAATGTTACTACAAAACCTCCAGATTCTTCCACTACCATTCAAACCAAAGTTATCAGTCAAGCATTCAGAGAAGTTTCAGCTTTAAGTCCTCCCATCTTAAGCAAACAAAAAGGCAATTATAAAGAGATTTACATACACAACAGGGACAAAATAAGTAAAAGGTTTAGAGGACGCAAGAGACAATTTGGTTCCTCCAAAAGGAGAATTGATCCATTGCACTGGGCAGAACTTTTGGAAAAGACGAAGAACACTACTTTGCTAAGAAAACAAGAAAACGCCACAGTAAAACCAATGGTAAAAGTGATTCTATCTTCAAAACATTCTGGAAAGGAGGAGGAGACATCTGGAGATGATATATTTTCAGAGGAGGAATTTATGCTACTAGCAACTAAAAGACCTGCAATGTACAGGCTAAGAGAAGCATCAGGAAATGTAGTAACAGCAAAACTTGGAAGCATATCAAGTAATTACAGCTCTCTGGCAACAGCTGATATGGTTAGAGAAACAGTAACTCCAGCAGCTAACCTAATAGTTACATCTTTTGAGAGACTCAAGAACAAGAAATTATATTTGGATGTTGAATATGATACTGAAAGTATGGATGTCCAACCATATCAGAGGTTACCAACACCACCTACCCATGTGGACTCTGCAACATCATCAGCTAAACTAATAGAGAGAAAAGCAAAAACATTAAATGCCGTTCAGAAATGGATACTACCTAAAGAAAGCAATTTACATGTAAAAGCCACACCAACAACTGCTATAAACATTACTAAAAATAGTCACTCTATAATTTCCCACAAAAATACCGATAAACCTGTTTTATTTGGAGAGGCACCTGATAGGATATCAAGGAAATCAAATCATCAAGTTTCTGTAGTGACTGTCAGCATACCTGATGATCTACTTAGAAACATCACTCACAACGCACACAAAATGACGACACCCAAACTACCTGCAGGCTCAACAACTGTCAGTCATCAGCAGATTATGACAGTTAGGGGTGCTGCAATTTATACACCACCTTCTAGGCGGTATGGTAAACGCAGAAAATTCTCTGGTAGAAGACGAATCGTTAGACCTGACCGTATTTTCAACATGGCAGGCCGTAAATTCCCTTTTCGTAAATCAGGATTTGCTCAAGAAAGCACCAGACTTCCTCCATTAAAAGTGAGCACCTTAACTTCTTCTAACAAATATCTTGAACAAATTACCTCTCAAGTACCTGTTTCCCCTTCATCCAACACTCATAATCCAGAATCAACAACTGTTAATGAAGTCTTGGCATTGTCAAGGAACAAGCTAGATACAGCTGAAGAACATATAACTTCCACAATGGTTTCATTCTATCCTGAAAACTCCCAAGTTGTATCACATACACAAGTAGAGACTAGTACATTATTGCAATCAGCTATTGACACAAACCCACCACTTAGGATCAAGCATCCAGTTCTGACAATTGCAAGCCCTAAAAATGGCACGGAAGCTACCACAGTTACTGTGTCACCATTGGCTATTAAATCAAGCTTTCCTCGTTTTGAAATGAGCACATCTTCCAGTACTTCAGGAAGCAACCATGTTCAAAAGGAACTGCAGGGAAAGCATCACAGTTTACAAACAAGTGAAGAATCCACGACCGTGGTGTCTGTTATTCCTCCTCAAACAACAGCACCAATGTACAGAACTTCACCAGTACATGATGGTGGTGTTTCATCTAGTGAAAACCAAACTGATGATATCATGAACATAATTAAACCTGTCAGTGATAAGATGGTGACAATAAAACATAATCTCACATTACCACTCAGCATAACAAAATCACCATCTTTCACCTATGTATTTAATTTTACAGCTGCTCTGGAAAAAGGAGCTGATACTACTAGCATCATGCCAGTTCTAATTCCAATTACTAGTGCTCATGTTTCCAAATCCAAAGTGTTTGGATCAAGCAGAAGGAGAAGTCAACGGAAAAGACCCTCTAAGAAGTTAACACCTTCTGAAAGAAATGTTACCATCAATAAAGGAATAGGCACCCTGTTGAGAGAAACAGTGACTTTTTCTACTTTAGAAACACCTAAACAAGTAATTGTGCCTACTGGTACCTTGTTTTCAAGGCTGACCAGTGTGGATGGATTTACAGCTACACTACAGCCACCAATTATTCACACAACACATATTATTGGAAAGAATAAATTCACAACTACTGCTCAGGTATTGGCAAGGAATATCACAGCTGAAAATACTGTCACTACTAAGCTATCAGTGGATGATTTGGCTTCTGAAAAACCTATGCTTGAGATTCCATTTATGGCATCATTCCTGAATACAATAAACACAACCACAGCATTGACGCTAATGTCTACCAAACCAACAGAAGTTACTACAGTAGCGGATCAGGAATCATTTCAAAATGTAGGAGGGAAAACTAGTCAAGAAAAGCAAATGACAAAGGCTACTGTTAAAACTGAGTTAAAAATTCAAACTCCTGTTAATGAAGAATACCACACTTCACAACAGTCTAAACTATCAATATCCCAAAGTGTGGCATCGCCACATTCCACCATCACACAAACCACTCCGTCTCCCAGGTGGAGGAAGACATCTGGGCAAAAACCTTTTTCTAAAACCACAGAAAGCGGGAAAACCTTCAGGGTCAATGTATTGACCATACTGAAACCTCCACTGAACTCCACTCAGTATACTCCTTCGTGGAGAACGAACAATTATGTCAAAAATTGGTCAGAGAAAACAAGAGATCAGGAAGTTACTACCAGTAATCTGATAGCCTTACATTCATTCTACCAAACTAGATTCACAAAACCCAGGATAATTGGAGGAAAACTTGCAGCATTTACTGTTCTGGCTAATTCAGATGCTTTCATCCCTTGTGAAGTCAGTGGTAATCCTCAGCCAACAATACAGTGGACCAAGATATCACAAGGTAGGCCTGACCTGTTACACTGTTCAACACATATGCTAATATATAATGTGTTCAACATTAACATGGTATGTAAATTTACATCCCTAGTATTAGATTGTGAAAGTGCAGCAGGCACTGTTGTGTAGGGTTAGATTACAACCACAGAGACTCAGGTTCAAATCTTCAGTCAGCCATAAATCATGTAGGGTTGTGTTAGGCTAATTAGTATCATTCAGCTTAATTCTTTGCTGTGTGACACTGTTAGGTGAAACAGGCAGGAAGAACTGTGTATGCCATCTGGAGCTTCTCAGGGGAAAGAGGGGTTATAAATGTAACGAAGAATTGTAATTTACATCTCATATGAAATTCCTGTCTTGGCACAGGATTGCAGTTCTACATAGTACACTCCCTGTAAGTCTTCTTGGTAAGGGTGAAAGCTGGAAAAGGAGTTATGCACTATGAGTATGAAGTTGCAGTAAATAATCCAAATAAACAAGCATTAGGGATGCAGTTCCTGTACAAAAAGGAAACTTCCTCAGTTCTTTTCCTCAGAGTCCTAGGTGTTTGAAGGTGGTGTAGCTCTTTGGAGGAACCCTCTAATAGAGCCTAATGCTCAGTAAGACTACAACTCCCATTAAGACCTATGCCTTCCAGGAGGCACTGGGGAGTTTCCTTTTTCATAAGAAATAGGCCTGAGATAGGCTGGAAGATGGGCCCTGTTCCACGTCAGTGAAATGTAGGCATGTGTCAGTAGAAACAAGGCATTCTTGAGAATTCTGGGAATTGAAGTCCCAAAAAGAAAATCAAATCAAAAGAAAGGCGCACACCTATCAACGTTATATGCTTGTGTCAGCAAATTGTTGTTGTACCATGTAAAGCAAAAGACTTTTTTTTACCATAGAGGTATAGCTAATTTTATTTTCATTTTATTTAATCAGGGGTTGATGCACCAAAACTCAAAAAGGAGAACAAACTTGAAGTTTTTCCCAATGGTACTCTTTTCATCCAGAACACCAGTATCCAAGATCGTGGGCAGTATCTATGCATGGCCACAAATCAGTATGGCTCTGACAAACTTCTTGTCACACTCTCTGTGGTGACCTATCCACCTAGAATCTTGGGAAGAAAATCCAAGATTGTTATTGTTCACTCAGGCAAGCCAGTGACCATGAAGTGTGTAGCAGAGGGGCGTCCCATTCCTACAATATCCTGGATCCTTGCAAACAAAACATATGTCTCAGAATCTTCTGTGGGAAATGAGGCAGTCTCTGTGCAAAGAGATGGTACACTGGTGATCAAGAAAGCCAGTGTTTTTGACAGAGGGATTTACACATGCATAGCAAAAAATCCAGCTGGTTCAGATACAACAATAATAAGGTTGCAGGTCATAGCTGCACCACCCATCATAATGGAAGAGAAGAAACAGCATGTGCTGGAGAATATGGGGGGAAATCTGAAGCTCCCCTGCACTGCCAAAGGAAACCCCCATCCAAGCGTGCATTGGGTCCTCTTTGATGGAACTGAAGTCAAGCCTTTACAGTATATTAATGGGAAGCTTCTTCTCTTTCCTAATGGAACCCTTTACGTCAGGAATCTCACTCCTTCCGATAGTGGGAATTATGAATGTATAGCCACCAGCTCCACTGGCTCAGAAAGGAGAGTAGTAACCCTCCAGGTAGAACATACAGATACAATTCCCAGAATTGCAGTTGCCTCTCAAAGGTTGACTCAGCTGAATTTTGGAGACAGATTGCTTCTGAATTGCTCAGCTACAGGAACACCAAAGCCCAAAATAATCTGGAGGCTACCTTCCAGAGCTGTTGTTGACCAGTGGCACAGGTATGTCTCTTCTAAGTTGTATTTTTAGTTGAGAAAGGGGAATGGGCTAAAACACAAACACAGATGTGAAGTAGAGATCCAAATATAATAAGTGCATAGCAAATAACAGCCTGAATGTTGACAATACCAACAACAGCAGCCAAGATGCTCTACATTGGATAATGTCTTGTGCTCACTACCACTCAGAAAGTGACATCAAACAAGGGAAAATCCCAGAAGCTGACTCATTTTTTCATCAGTTAACCAGTTCTCCACCAAACATGAAGTCAGGGATGTTTTACAGGTATGAATGCTAGTGAGGACAAGGGGGCACTGGTAAATCCTTTCCATGTGCTCTACAATTTAAGACTGCCTCTACCTTCATTCCTGTCACTTTTCCATCCCAAAAGAGACTTCTGTAAGTTCTTACACATGGGCGTTCACATGTGTGTACATATGTACACTCCCTCACAAATACCAACTTTTCCATTAAAATTGGTGTTTCCAATAAAATGGAAAAAATGGCTTAATTTTAGCATGAACAGAAGCTATACAAACAGTTTTTCTTGCCACATTTCTTACAAAATTGCCTATTTGCCACTGTGGTAGCCTGTTCTGTACTGCCCTACAGTTGGAGAATTTCACCCCATACAGTTGATGTTTCTTTGATATACCTTGGAATGTAATTTAAATAAAATAGCTAATATACACAGATTTTTTTTAAAAAACCCAAACAATTATCCATTATTTTGCTGCACAGCTTTCTTCCACTAATAAGCAACTGTTAGGTTTCCATTCAACTGATGCCCAGACCCTCTCATGCTTAAATTCAATGAGGTAGCTACTGCATTACATACTTCCAGATCATGTTCTGGGAGTATAAAATAGGTGCAGAAATGTTAGGTCAAGACAAGGTTTAGCCTCATATTGGTTCTCATGTTTAACTTGAGTTGCTATCATATTTCACTTAAAAGTGAAATTCAGTTTAAGTGAAATTTTGAGGTAAGCACTGAAATTTTGTGCAGGCAAAATGTCAGGATTTTTGTGGGAAATTAATACAATTTTGCTTTAAGTTAATACCTGAAATTTGGGGGGGGGGGCTTCCTCTTTATATTACATGTGGAATTTTGAGGAAAATTTTAAGATACAACTGTAAAATATTTGCAGGGGTTCTGCAGTCTCGAAACCATTGACTAACCTAGCTGGGCTACACCTTTGGAAACTAGAGTGAATAAGCCAGAATGGCTAGCCAAATAGTGGAAGGAAGAGTGATGAATTAAGGTCTGAGGAAAGTACCATTCCCATTCATTAACAGTTTGTGCATAGTAGCACATCATGTTTATTCATTAAGACATAGGTAGAGAGATCATCATTTTGGCTTAGCTGAAGATACTTGAAATACAATGTTTTCAGATATGAGACAAATTTGGAGCCTTGCTGTGTTTGTAATACAATTGTGCATTGTTGTTGTTTAGTCGTTTATTCGTGTCTGACTTTTTGTGACCCATGGGCCAGAGAATGCCAGGCCCTCCTGTCTTTCACAGACTCCCAAGAGTTGGGTCAAATTCATGTTGGTAGCTTCGATGACACTGTCCAACCATCTCATCCTCTGTCGTCCCCATCTCCTCGTACCTTCACACTTCCCAACATCAGGGTCTTTTCCAGGGAGTCTTCTCATGAGATGGCCAAAGTATTGGATCCTGTGCTTCAGGATCTGTCCTTCCAGTGAGCACTCAGGGTTGATTTCCTTTAGAATGGATAGGTTTGATTTCCTTGCAGTCCAGGGGACTCTCAAGAGTCTCCTCCAGCACCACAATTGCACATAACGGACCTCTTAAAAATTTCCAATCTACGTTTGTATAGAGAAATGTGGGGAAACAGTCACTGAATTTTTCTAGAGGAAAGAAACATTGTCCAACAATTTCTCAGAGACAGGAGGGGAGGTTACCATAAGCAGTGATTGTAACATAGTAGTGGCCCTTTTTCTAAGTGATTCCTCCCCTGTATTTCCAGTTGCTGCAAGTGGTAACAGCAGCAATTTTGTTGAGACTCTGGCCACAATTTTGCTTCCTCCATAATATTTTTTTTTCTAGTGTTAGGGCATTAGTAGTGATAGCAAAGAGGCAGTCTCACAAACATCCTTTAAAAAGTGGAGAAATTTTGGAAATAATTCTGCAAAGTTGTATTTTCTAAAAGAAAAATATCAGAATATTTCTCAGAAAAAAAGTCTTGAGAAATTTTGGCTGTGTGCATCTATTCAGTGTTCAGCACCTTTTCTAGGAGTTTCAAAAGTTACATTTTTGAGAGGTCATGGTAGAGAACATTTTGCTGCCATCATAGATAATAATAATACAGTTTCCTCCCTGTCACATTTTCCTTAAGATGGCCTCATGCTGCTCTGGTTAATACCTACCCAATGAAATCAAATGGGATGGGCAAGTGATATAGAGTCCAGGGAAGGCGCTGAAGGTAAAAAAGGGATTTTGTCAAAGAAACCCCACTGCCCCCCTGGTTTCTTCTTTTGGATCCTATTCATTCATTCATTCATTCATTCATTCATTCATTCATTCATTCATTCATTCATTCATTCATTCATTCATTCATTCATTAGATTTATACCCTGCACCATCTGGCAGCCAGGCCACTCTGGGTGGCTAACAACAAAAAGGCAAACAACACAATATTTACACACAATAAGAATAAGATAATATAAACATTCAACTAGTAGGATAGATTAAAACAGAATTTTAATTTACCAGAACAATGCAATGTCATACCACTGGAAAGACGTATCTGGGCCACAGATGAGCTTCCAAAGGACATCTGCTCAAAGTAGCCTTATCTTGATTGCTTTTTAAACCCAAGTTTCCCATCTGAGAATTAGTAGCTTTACCATCAGCATCTTAGCATTGCTTGGCACAGATATTTACTAACCAGTTATTTTCTCTTATCTTTTTCAAGAATGGGGAGTCGAATCCATGTGTATCCCAATGGTTCCTTGACTGTCGAGGCACTCACAGAGAAAGATGCAGGTGACTACATATGTGTGGCAAGAAACAAAATGGGAGATGATTTGGTCCTTATGAAAGTCAGTGTGACAATGAAACCTGCAAAAATTGATCAAAAGCTGTATTTTAAGAAATCAGTACCTTATGGGAAAGACTTCAAAGTGGATTGCAAAGCTTCTGGGTCACCTGAACCAGAAATATCATGGAGTTTGCCAGACGGTACAGTGATCAACAATGTGATGCAAGCAGATGACAGTGGACACAGGTCTCGGAGATATACTCTCTTTGACAATGGCACTCTATATTTCAACAAGGTTGGAATAGCGGAAGAAGGGGACTATACATGTTATGCTCAAAACACACTTGGGAAAGATGAGATGAAAGTGCACATAACAATAGTAGCAGCTGCACCTCGTATCAAGCAGAATTCTAAGGCATATGCAAAGATAAAAGCAGGAGAAACTGCACACTTTGACTGCAATGCCTTAGGGGAACCTAAGCCCAAAATATTTTGGTTGCTGCCTTCCAACGACATGATAACAGCTTCAACTCAAAGATATATCCTTCATGGTAATGGGTCTCTCTCTGTCAGCAAGGTAAGACTGATAGATGCTGGAGAATACATTTGTGTTGCACGCAACTCTGGTGGAGATGACACAAAACTTTATAAATTAGACGTGGTCTCTAAACCACCTCTCATCAATGGGATATATTCCAACAAGACACTCATTAAAATGACAGCCATAAAGTACTCAAGGAAGCAAATAGACTGCAGAGCTGAAGGGACACCTATACCCCAAACCATGTGGATTATGCCTGATAACATTTTCCTAACAGCGCCATATTATGGGAGCAGAATAACAGTGTACAAAAATGGGACTCTTGAAATCCGTAATGTAAGATCTTCAGATTCAGCAGAGTTTATATGTGTGGCACGTAATGATGGGGGAGAAAGCATACTGGTTGTCCAGCTAGAGGTGTTAGAGATGCTAAGACGCCCAGTGTTCAGAAATCCATTTAATGAGAAAGTAATAGCAAAGCCTGGAAGAACCATCTTCTTGAATTGCTCTGTAGATGGAAACCCACCTCCTGAGATAATCTGGATCTTACCAAATGGTACACGCATCACCAGTGGACTCCAAACATTGAAGTACTCCTTGGGAAGCAATGGGACTCTTGTAATCAATTTTCCTTCTAAAGCAGATGCTGGCAAGTACCGATGTGCTGCTAAAAATAAAGTTGGCTACATTGAAAAGTTGATTGTGCTGGAAATTGGCCAGAAACCCACAATTTTTATCCATCCAAGAGAAGTAATTAAAACCATTATTGGGGAATCATTATCCCTTCACTGTCTTGCTGGTGGAATCCCCAAGCCAAACATTATATGGACAGTTCCTAGTGGCTTTGTCCTAAATCAGCCTCAAATTAATGGAAAATACATCCTACTGGAAAATGGTACCTTAGTTATCAAAGAAGCCACCATTAATGATAGAGGCAGTTATACATGCAAAGCTCACAACTATGTTGGTGATTCAACAGTAGTTGCCTTTGTCATTATTGTTGCACATCCACCACGGATTACAAATAGACAGCCACAGAATATTCACACAAAGGCTGGGGCAGCAGTTCAGCTTCACTGTATGGCACTGGGAATACCAAATCCAGAAATTACATGGGAACTGCCTGATCACTCATTGCTTTCCACAGGCAGCAAAGGTCAGCCATCTGGAAGCAAACGTCTTCATCCTCTAGGAACATTAACAATCCAAAATCCAAAATCATCAGATTCTGGAACATACAAGTGCATGGCTAAGAATCAGCTTGGCAGTGATTCCACAGTAACATACCTTCAAGTCATATGAAGTTAGAGAAATACAGACAGAACTGATAACAAATCTAAGTTGAACCAAATTTGACTTTCAAAAATGTTTACTCAGACTGGTCAAAAAGGCAAAGGAGGTTCATTAAGGCAACTCTGAATTTACAGTGGGAGGCTGAGAAGACATATACATATGGGTAAAGTTGGTATCACAGCCTAGTATTAATTTTGGTAGTGATATTTAAACGTAACCTTAAAAACTCAAGGCACTTAAATCCTGACATGAACACTTTAAATTTGTGCTATGGAACTGGCAATATTTAGCAAAGAATCATTTCTTTTTATAAAAAGCTAGTTTCTTCTTTCACTATTGATAATAGTATAACCATGGCATATGTTGTAAAGATACACAAAGATATGTAAAAAGGAACTGTGGTGGTGGTTTTGTTACTTTACTGACATGTATGAATGTTTTGTCCTTCTGGTACAAATATTTTAAAACAAAAGGTGCTAACCTGCCTGTAATACTAAGATTCTGTTCGTTCATACAGGAGTCCTTTTTTGTGGGACAATAGAGGAACAACAGAAATATATTAGCAAGACTGTGTTCTGTTGTGTTTAAGAGACAATACAGATTATTTTTCTAAAATAAAGAACCACCAGACCTGCATATTAAGAAGCATAGATGGAAATAATGGTCCTGTTGCCAAACATTCAGCTGCCAAACCTTTCAAATTGTGGAAAAAAAGGAAGAAAGAAAATGATTTAGCAGGTCATGTGTTGTTGTTTTTGAAGTATACAAGACATTACCAGTGGCTGGCCACTGTTAAAATTGGAAGAGATACAAGAGCCTTTGGTTTGATCCAAAGGACTCTTCAGAACAACAGAAAATTGCTTTCAGTACCCCTGTTGATAGTAAACATTTTCAGAGACTGCTTTTCAGTGATATTCCCAAGGCAGCCTCAGAAGATATTTATGTCCTACTGAGTAGAACTTGGACGCTGTAAATGAAATAAAAGTTTGAATGTTTAAGAATATGTTCTTGTAGTAAAGTATTTTTAAGAAACCACCACCCTGGCACTGAAGTATTGTTTTCTAGGTAAAGCAGCCTCTCTGCTGTTCCAGGATTCTGCATCTACAACTGTCAACTTAAACATGTCTTGTACAACTCATCTCAAACACTCCTCCCACCCCCACCTTCTAATTGTCATATTTGGAGAATGGGATCATACATGTTTGCATTCAGTTTGTCCAGAGTCAAATGCATTTGTGCTTAAGATGGTACAGCTCCTTTCCTCTGCTTTGAAGCCCACAGCTGTTGCTCCGCAAGTCCCATGACTTAGTTCCCCTACCCTAATTATATAAGAATGGTGTTGCTATTTTTTCCTGGGTAGGTGAGAGGAAATGCAAGGAAATAGCAGCCCTTTTTTTCTGCCTAAGATACCATTCATTTTTGTTATGCCTAATTCTAAAAAGAAAATCCCATTTTTAGGCTGTGTTAAGAAGTATGGATTCTGCTTCCAATCTGAAAATGTTTTGTTATGTGGTCAAATACTCTCCCTCCCCCTCTTGCTCCTTTGCAGATAACAGCTGGTTGAAAGTTTCAATTTTTGAATTAAGCCAGCTTTCTATTCTGTCTGAACAAGACAAAACCGCAGTTTACTCTGTGACAAGGTAAAAAATAATTAGGTCTAATTCAGCAGTGGTGGTCATGGCCTGCTCTGGACCTTTAGTTTTCTTGTTCCACCTCTGGATTTGTAGATGCATTTCATGAAAAAAGCTATTCTAAAGCTAAGGTACTTAGAACCACCTTTGACATTAGGAGAGGGCAGGTCCTGGGTCTCATCCAGCTCTGCAGTTCTAAGATGAAGATGATGAATCCCCTCCAGTAAGGCTTCCTTTAAGCCATCTATCTGCTGGAGGAACCCTGTTGCAGGAGCAGCTATTTCTAAGATCTTACATTACTATGCACAGGTGGACAAAGCTTGTCCCTGTGTTCTAGGGTAGAAGGTCACCATCTAGAAGCATCTGTGCTGAAAGTATAAACACATTTATTCATAATGTGATTGTAAGCTGTGTGCATGTGTGTGTGTGGGAAAACAGGTAAACCCTAAAAGCCACACAGACACCAGGCCAACCTTAGCAGTTGCTGCATTGGTGACAATATTTTATAATTACTTTCTGTATTTTCTGGTATTTTCCTGTTTGCTGTTAATGATAAGGCAGCATGTCAATAACATGCAATGTAATGTACTACTTTGGTAAGCAAAAATTATGATAACATGGGTGCTGAGTAATAACACAACAATTTCCTTTACAAAAATTAACATTCCAAGTTCTGGATGGAGATTACTAAATACTCAACTTTGGTTCTTCTAAATGCTTTGTCCTTTAACTCTGAGCACTCATAATCACTGAGCATACAGGTTGCGGCTGATTATGGCACTAGCTGGGGAAAAGCTGATCTAACCCAACAATAAAGCAACTGTTTTATTTAAACACCATTTAAAACTATGTGTGCTTGGGCAAGAAAAGGGAAGAGGAAATGTCAAAAAGCGTCAGTGAAGTAGTTTCAAACACCATTTAGGTATGTTCTTTGGCTACTTGACATAATGAACAAAACAAGCAATTAAACCAGATTTTTTAGAACAGTAAAGTCCAACAAAAACTACAAAGGCCTCCAAAATAGTCTGCAAACTTGAAAAAGTGACAACAAAACACTGAATGAGATCCAATGTTAACTAAAGTCAAAACAATATTGGGGCACCCAGTATTCTTAAGTATGCATACACAATAACCCCATTCAGGTATTAAGCCTTAAATGAGTATATGGCTCACTATACTGTAGTAACTTTGTGATGCAGGTAAGATCCACCCCCACATTCCCATCAAAGCCAGGAAATAGGCAGGCCTTCACATGTTCACTGCAGAGGTACCTGTAAACACACATCAGATTGGAAACTGATATGGCAGGGCTCCTGGGCAAGGCCCTCCACAGACCTTCACAGTGAACACAGGGCTGCCTGACTTCTGATGGGATAGGCAAGTGTCAATGGAACTTACATGCAACCCCCAGCCCTTGATCCCTCATAATGATTTCACCCACACACACTTTCAGGGCTAATGCCTGAAGAGGCATGATCAGAAGATATTAGGCAGTCACTGCTAAGCGTATGTAACTGGGAGCAGACCAACAAATATTATTCCACCTTTGCTATGAAAGGAATTAATGAGAGTCATCCAAGAACAACAACAAAAAGGGATATATTTATAGCTCTGAATAGTTTGTCAAGAAAACCGAGATAAATGTTAGGGAAAACAGGGGTATCTCCATATTTCAAACCATTTGAATGTATAAGATTATTGACAATGAAGATGAAAGTCTTTACTTTATGCAACTAAGTGTTCTCACAGCAGTTCACAAAGGCATTTATTACCATAGAGATTCTCATATCCTTTTAGAAGGTAGAGGTGCATTCAGCTGGTACCATATTCTATATAGTTTGACTAGTTTGCATGGTGTTGTTTTATTCACAGTAAGCCCTATTGTAATCTTATCACAAGGCAACCAAAAACTTCATATGGAAAACATGCTAAAATAGTCCCAAATATTTGTAAATGCTCTACAAATCTCATTCGAAATCTGTAGATCTAGATTGAAAAATTATTACAGAATACTCAAAATTCACAAAATAGTAATTTCTTCTGATTGTTTTTACTCAAAAATGAGGAAATATGACTTTCACAAGGTTAAAATAGTTTCCATTGTACAGTAATAAATTTTGATTAATAATTTACTTGTGCTTTTGCAGCAAATTTACAACTACAGCTCTATTTACACAACCAAAATAACCAAAGCTTATACTCTTGCATAACTACAGTACAAACTAATGAGTAAATACTCCTATAACTAGAAAACTAAGGCTTGGCTCTCACAAACAGTAGATCAGGTGGTAAACCTGTGCCTGGACTATAGCTGCTTAGAATGCATTTGAGAATTTAAAGTCAAATGTTCCTCCACACAAAAATTCGAATTTCAATCAAACCTTCTTCTTAACATGTTAAGTTGTATGATTTTTTCTCCATTCTGTAATGTAAACCTTCAGCAATCTAATCTAGTACAGTCCAATCTAGTACAGTCCAGGTTTAAATTTACTAGCTTGTTAATTAGGTGTTTTGGTGGCACTAGTGAGGAATCTTTGTTTCTCCAGATGTTTTTGAGTTGTAGCTTCCACAGGCCCTGTTTCTTGAACAAACTGAGTAGAGTTGAAAGGGAACTAAAACATCTGGAGAACCAAAAGGTTCCTCACCCCTTTTGTATGATAAGTAACAATCAGTTCTTAATAAGCAGCCTATATGGTATAAAACTGTGAGCAAGAACTCGCACTACAAAATCCATCTTCTTCCTCTCCTCCTGTCCACTGGTAGGTTCAAGACTAGAGTACTATGAAAATAAGTTTAACTTAAGGCATTTCACAAAACCTTTTTTTCCCCTTCACATTACTGGAAAACTTTTCCAGTTTTTTTTTTTTTAAATAAAATCAGTTTTTATTGAAAAATCAGTTTGAGCATCTGTATGCTATGGAGTCTCTATTAACATGTTTTACAGAACTATAGGAAGTAACAGAAAAACCTTTTTGCTTAATGAGTCTAGTCTCTAAGTATAAATATCGCATTGTAACTTTGAGCATTAGTGGTGCTTACGCATGGGTACTTACTCTCACTGCACAGGACTGCAGCATTATCCTGTGACTTCTCCAGGAGCATCTAATATCTGTCTCTCAGCAAACTGTTCAACAATTATTTACATTTTGATTAGGGAAAGAAAATAATGTTGCTGGATTTGACAATATTAGCAAAAATAGCATTTTCGCATGATGCAAGACATGGCTCAAGAATTCACACATTTGCAAAGCATATGGGGCTTTTCAGGGAAATAATGTATGAGCACAACTATGCAAACATATGAAGATGAGTATGGTTAAATTGTGTACAACTCAAAATACATGTATAAAAACATTTTGTTAATAATACAGATAGACATTTTCATGTATCTCATTCTTGCATGTGACAACAAAACATTTCAGTTGTTTTCTTCCTGCAGGGTGAAAGTGCAAAAGCTTTTCTGCATTTTTTCACACCAGCACTGTTTTGTTTTTTGTTTGTTTGTTTGTTTTTTGCAAAAATTTGCAGGAGTGTATTTTACATAAGATACGAGATTTCTACACAAAATACAAGTTTCAAAATGCAAAGTACAAGAGTGCTTTGTTTGTTTTTGCTCAAAATATAAGGTTTTCTGTGTAAAAGCCACAATAGTTTACTAATGCTGCTGCTGACTGAAAAAAGTGCTGGTCTCATTCATCCTTTATTCTTTCTTTCTTTCTTTTTTTGACAAAGAGCCACAATGTGTCAAAATCCATGCTTTCATTGAGGATAAAAACATTTGTATTTGTTGTGTCCATAATCCATGGGCAAAAGAATAAAGTTCAGTATGATGTGCAAATAAATGCACAAATTAAGCACATTGTATGAATAAATGCTCACATAGTGAGTCAGTTTCTGAAAAATATTTATGAATTTCAGTGTGGGAGGGAACATGAACTCTTATAGCCCAGTATCAAACAAGGAGAGCAAAACATTGCCAGTGAGATTTACAGAAATACAGTAAATTCACGACTTGATTTTTCCCCCCACATCCCTATGTTTACTACAGTGTGATACTTTGTAGGTGCTCCTGCTGGTAAGATTTGAACCAAAAGGAAGAGCCTAGTTTACTATTGTTAAAACACAGAGTTGTCACAAAAACATTTTGAATGCAAGTAAGGATCTTCCTTCAGACCTTTATTATCACAATAAAGCAAGAGGGAAAATCAAGGACTTTGAAAACAAATGCTTTTATAAAGTGCGTATGAAAACTACAAACTTGATCAAAATTAACATGACCAAAATCAATACACATTTTACCAAAAATTGATTAAGTAGGAGAAGAAAACATTCTGCAAAAAAAGGAAAGAAAAAAGAAAGGAAAAGGAAAAGAAGGAACGGTGGGGGGAGGAAGGGAGGAAAAAGTGCTATTTAGTCAGTAGTTTGGTCCAGTACCATTCTTGAGTACCTTGTTTTCCACAAAAAGAAATTCAGGATTTATAAACTTCTGGGGAGAGGGAAGTGTTAATACCCTAAAAGCACCAAATCCACGTATTTTTCAACATCAATGTTCTTCATACAGACCCAATATATTAATTAGTTAAATGCAAAAAAAAATCATCTATTTTTTTACATATTCACATTAGTTGCAGCACAAAGAAAGGAACAAAATTACTAGTGCATGAATTTCTGTCATCTTATTCTTCAGTGCAAACGCTTTGTTTTACTTCCATCTTCTAGGTTTAGAAGTGCGAAGGGTGACCATATGGATTCACACCCGGTTGCGCCTGGTTACCTAGTAAGTGAAAATGAAGGTTATTAATGTGACTTGAAATCAAAATCCTACGTCATGTTGCTAAATCAGTGAGGTAAATGTGAAGTGAAGCAGAAACGAAGTTGATAGCAAAGAGAACTTCCTCTCTTATTTGTTTCATTACTTATTGATTATGTCCAAGGGAAACAGAGTCTCAGGATGGAAAAAGTAGAAACAAGCTTCACATTTTCTTTTTTTAAAAAAAATTATACATATATACCTGGCTTGGGACTCTCAACTTTATATAAATACATGTGTTTATATAAAGTTAAGAGTCCCAAGCCAGTTGTGTGTGTGTGTTTGTTTTTGTGTGTGTGTGTATATATAATTTTTTTTAAAAAGACAATGTGAATGATTCAATATCTAATGTGTGGTTTTGCATTATGCTCAGCTCCTTAAGAAGGCTTTGCCGAAACGCGTTGAGCCAGAGCGTTTTAACGACTCAAGAAATACAGAATAAAGAGCTTGTTTCTACTTTTTACATCCTAAGACTCTGTCTCTCATTTATAATCTGGACTGTCATGGATGTACCAGTTCCTTTTGTTTTGTCCAAGGGAAACAGACATATTTTCAAACTAAAAGCCATAAATACATTAAAATGTTTCGGAAGTTGAAACACGTGGACAGAATGGGTTTTAAACAGGCTGACAACTAATGTAAAGCACTGACATGTTGCTTTAATCTGGCTTCATCCATCCAGAGTTTAGAAATGTTTGGTTTTTTGTTTGTTTTTTAAACTACAGCTCCCAGAGTTCCCTGGCCAGCAGAGCCGCTGGGCCATGCTGATTGGAGCATTCTGGAAGTTCTAGTGCAAAAAAAGGAATGTTTCCAAGCTCTGCACCTGTCCCAGCCCAGCTTGATAAGTTTTACATAATCTCCTATCTTTTACTTATTTCCCAGCTGTTAAGACAAAGCTACTGTTATGCTGAAACATTAGGACATTGGGTTGAAAAAATAATGAATTTAAGTTCAAGGTTGACTCAGCCTTCCATCCTTCCGAGGTCGGTAAAATGAGTACCCAGCTTGCTGGGGGGGCAATGTGTAGCCTGTATAATTAAAATTGTAAACCGCCCGGAGAGTGCTTGTAGCGCTATGGGGCGGTATATAAATCCAATAAATAAATAAATAAATAAATAAATAAATAAATAAGTTACGGTAACTTTTTGAAATGGGAAATTTTACTCACTGGTATCGAAGTTTAAAATTGAAAACATTTAACAAGTTAAATTTGAATTATTAATGGATTAATTTATACATCTGTTTAATGGACTATCTGCAGAGGGTACATATCATTCACACAATCTCCGTCCTCAAATGAGAAACCATCTATATGTCCCTTTAGCTATAAGGTTTATAATATATTGTTTAACTTTGGCAATATAAATAGAATGAAACAGAAGCCCTTCAAAATCTTAGTTAGAAGTATTAATAACCCACATTACTTCTCTGTGCTTTTGAGAAATATAGTCTTATCACTATCAGGAACAGTAGGACTAAGAACCAAAGATTTACGAAGAATTTTTAATTACTCCAAGTATATTTCTTTTAAAAAAGCACTGTAAGAAATTTCACCTGAACATACATATAGGTTTTCTCAAAAAGTGCCTCGCAAGCTACTAGCCTATATGATCCAATACAGCTAATGAGCTTGTGGTGACATATTCTTATTTCACTCAAGATGGGTCAACTACACTGCCCAGAAATGAAAAAAGAAAAGAAAGGAAAAAGAAAGGAAAACAAAACACAAAATCACTGGTTTCAGTTTCCAATGGATAATGTTAAAAAAAATAATGTTGCTAAAGAAAATTACCTCCATACCAGATTTCGTTGGGATGATTTGCATAGCCTCATCCCAAAAAGTATCTGTAAACAAGAAAGGCCCTATCTATTATTAAAAGCCTTGTTGGACTGCCCTCTCCCACTCCAATTTGCCTGTTTGACTGTAACTTGAAGTGGAAATGTTGATTAACGAACATGAAAAAGATAATAAGAATACCTCTATCAGTGAAAGCAGGGGCTCTTTTTAACTTACTGCCACGGGTGCATTGTTGAACTGGCAAGCAGAGACAATTAAGCTACTAAATGTGGGTCTGCCCATCACACAGTTGGCCACAAATGATCTGTATGTTTGGCATTCTGAGTAACAACTATACTATTTAAATATAAATCCATGCAGGTAGAATCTTGTACACAAACCCACTACTATGGGATAACATTATGCATGCATGTTGGAGTTTTCAGGATATTGGCCTCAAGGCCAATAAAAACAAACATTCTATGTCTAGAATTATTATTTAACAAAAAACGAACTGGCTGAAATGTGTATTTTAAGTATGCAAAGTCCAGCTGTATAGAGCAAAAATTAAAAACCTTTATCTGGTGCTGCATACTTACTTGACAGCTGTTTTTGGAGTTGTCTGACAAGAGCAGCCGTCTGTTGTTGCTGTTGTGTCTGCTGTAAACCTTGCCTTGGGAACTGTAATAAGCAACATCAGAAAAAATTAGCAAAGCACTGAGTTACATCTACAACATCTGCAACATGTTCTTGCTGGCCTAAGAAGAAGGATGACACTTATGAAAGCAGCCCATTCATTCTGTCCCTCGCCTTGTTTGCCAGATATGTAACCCTAATCACACTTCTCCTCTCCTGAGAGGTATGGTCCATGTGGCTTAGATTATGTCGACCAGGTTTTAAATTTCAGCTCAGATTGGCAAGGTACAGACCATTAGTGAAACAAAAATAGTCCTTTGACATTATAACTATATGAAAGAGGAAGCATATCAGTTAGCAATAGGAGGCAACCCTAGTTTTATTACTCAGAGTGGGGTAATATAAAAAGAGGACTCCAGAATTATAAACCTGCCTTCACAGCAGAACTGCTGGCTGAACATATTAGTTTATCAAATGTTGGCTCAGTCTTATAAATCTTTTGCATCTCCACTAACTGTGGAGGAGATGAAAGTGTTGAAATGTCTTGCCATCTCAGACAATCAACTTTTCTTAGCCAAGAGCAAGAGTAATAAATATGAATGGGAATGAGTTGGCAGGGTAAGACAGATACATTTTTTGAACTATTCCTTGGATACTCAGTGTGATATAATGGATAGAGTGATGGAGACTAGGGTTCGAATCCCCATTTAGCAATGGAAACTCACAGAGGGTGGGGGTGTTGAACTGGTAAAACCATTCCTTAATTATCTCACCTACTTTGAAAGCCCTATTAGCAATAAGAGGATTACCATGTGGATTATCCTCTTATATTTACACTTGTCTTCAGCTCTCTGCCTCCTATTCTCAAAGTATTTCCTAACCACAGAAGAAGGAGACAAAAGAGGTACAAATTCTCTACTAAATGAGGCGACTGGTATGGTAGAACATTTTAAAAGTCAATGCTTATCAAGACAAAAGTTCCAAAAGTCAAAGCCCTAAAAAGTAGTCTGCTGTGGTGATGCCTATGAATAAACCAGCTCTAGCAGTTTCCATTCTCTTCAAGATCTTTTTCTGTCTTCTGTGACAACCAATAGGTCTTAAGGGAGCCAGCTGAGAAAAAGCCACCATTCAATACTTTGTGTGCTTACAGTGAGAATATTGCTGTGGTAGTGCTGAAAATCCATTCTCCCCCCATCTCACACACACCCTATACACACACCCTATACACAAATCTAAGTTTGAGAATAACAGAAGATGTGAATCGAAAAGCATTGGTATTTTAACCTTTAAACCCAGGCTCTACTATGACATGATGCACAGCTCTGCCTCCATCTTCTCCTCATCAGCTTTTCTGTCGCCATTTTCTATCTGGAGAAATGATTTAGGAGAAAAACAAGAAGGGTGCAGAAAGGAAGAGCAAAGATTCTCTTTGCCTCCATGTCTCTTCTCCACAGCAGCTTTTCCAGGCCAAAAAATTAGAACTCTAATATGAGAGGAGGGATTGGAGCAGGTAGTTGCAGAGGAGATAACTTGCATAAACCCTCTGAAGCATCAATCTTTTCAAAAACACTCTCAAGAACCAGGAAAGAGCAAACAGAAAACTTGGCCAACTGAGGTGAGAACAGACAAATTTGTTTTGTGCTATATAGAGAAAATATTTATGGCCAAAGCATGCATGATGTAATTTTCCTTTCATTGTGAATGGCACAGAATCATAGAATCACAGAATAATGGAGTTGGAAGGGGTCTATAAGACCATCTAGTCCAACCCAATGCAGGAATCTAAGTTAAATTATACATGACAGATGGGTGTCTTCTTGAAAAACCTACCAACGTAGCAATCATTCAAGTGTATGCTCTACAAATACTGAAAAAGAGAAAATCAAAAGCTTTTATGCAAGTGTATTGGAGGAAATTAATCACATACCAAAAAGGTGTGCTAATAACCATGGGTGACTGGGATGCAAAAGTACGAGACAAAGCAGTACTAAATGTTGCTGGAGAATTTAGACTAGGAATTACAAACAAAGCAGGAGAATGACTCAGTCAGAATTCAGTGAAGCCAATAACCTGTTTGTGGAAAATATGTCCTGTACACAAACAAACACACAGCTGTACCCATGGACGTCACCAGATGGCCAACACAGAAATCAAGTAGACTATGTAGTTAGAAGGACTAATGGAGAAGCTGCATCCTCTCCACCAAAGCAAAAACAGAAGTACACTGTAGCATTGGCCATGCATTGTTAAGATCAATATTTAGAGTTGAAAAGGAACATTAAAAATCATGGTGCCAAAATATAATTTAAGTAACATTTCTGATAAATTTAAAGTCCATATAGAGAACAGATTTGCATTACTAAACTCAAACAACTAGGCAGAATCACTTTGTAACTCCACTTACTTCCCTTCCTTCTGTTTTTAATTCTCTTGCAACTAAGAAGATACACAGAAGTTACACTGTTTGTCAGTTTCATTTTTCCTCCATTGTTTTGCAACCAGATTCCTCAAATAACACTGCAGAAGAACGGAGATTTGGCTGAAACTGTAATTTGCCTTTCAGTAGTATAGTGACTTTAGGAAACAACGTTCCTGTAGGAAGAGGGGAAAGAGAAGGAACGGGATGGTCCTAAATTCAGCACAACTTGTGCAACCTTGTTTGTACAAGCTTAATTTTCGTTTCCCGTCAGCCAGGGCAATTTTGTTTACTTGGTACACAACGTTGAAGCACTGAAGACCAAGACCAGGAGGGCTTAGGGTTTCTGAGCTACTGGATTTTTATCTTTTGCAGCACTCATCTCAGTATCTGATGTTTATTTGAAGGTCATTTTAATATTACTCCAAATTAAGTGCTTATGGAAATTTGCCAGCAGTTAGCAGCAGCAGATATTGAGGTGGGTCTGGACAACGCAAAGAACAAAATAATAATGTGGCATTCATTTGACTACAATGAAAATGATGAACAAATTGTTGCCTTGTGTATGCTCGTAAGGTAAAGGTAAAGGTTCCCCTTGACAATTTTTGTCCAGTCGTGTTCGACTCTAGGGGGCGGTGCTCATCCCTGTTTCCAAGCCATAGAGCCAGCGTTTGTCTGAAGACAATCTTCCGTGGTCACATGGCCAGTGCGACTTAGACATGGAACTCTGTTACCTTCCCACCAAGGTGGTCCCTATTTATCTACTTGCATTTTCATGCTTTCGAACCGCTAGGTTGGCGGGAGCTGGGACAAGCGATGGGAGCTCACTCCGTCGCGTGGATTCGATCTTACGACTGCTTGGTCGTCTGACCCTGCAGCACAGGTTTAGCCCACAGTGCCACCACGTCCCTTGGTTGTGTATGCTGGAGGAACATGCAATATCTTAGAACTCAATGTGAAACTTTCTAACTACACAAGAGATTGCACCAATCATCTTTAATCCTTGATGTAGCCCAGAGATGAAAATTCAGAATCTGGGCGTACTTTTGGCCAGGCTTTTTGCATATAATCATATTGCTTCATTTGCAGAATTCTACAGCAAGCCCAGTCTGGAGCGTAGATGGGCTGAAATCCAAGCAACAATGGGAGATGATGCTATAGATAAGTTACATTTTCAATATAATGTAATGAGTAAGAACTTAGTTACTTTATTGATGTACTGTATTTTTCCATTTATAAGATGACTCAATGTATAAGACGAGCCTCCCTTTTCTAACCCTAAATTAGAAAATGTTATCCCTGTGTTTCCTTTCCTTTTGCTAAGCCATGGAGCTTAGCAAAAGGAAGTGAAAAGCAGGGATCAAAGGGCTCCCTTTGCCCACTGCTTTTCCTTGCCTTTTGTGAAGCCACGAGGCTTAGCAAAAAGGAAGGGAAGGTTCCCTTCAGGTAAAACAGTGATGAAAGGGCTGCACGATTGCAGCCATTTGATCCTGAAGCCCTTTTGTGGCTGCTTTACCCACTTCCTACGCCAAGGGCTTCAGGATCAAAGGGCTGCGATTGTGTAGCCCTTTCATCACTGCTTTACCTAAAGGGAGCCTTCCCTTCCTTTTTGCTAAGCCTCGTGGCTTCGGAAAAGGGAGGGAAAAGTGACTACCTTCCATGTATAAAACAACTGTCAATTTTTTGTCTAATTATTTAAGGGGAAAGTGTCCTTTTATACACAGAAAAATATGGTAAAAATATGGAAAAATATGGTTCTATTTATTTTCAGAAGCCATTTTTAAAGAGCCCAAAAAACCCACAACCGGCACTAGAAAACATTGTTAGAGGGATAGTGACAGTAGTTTTTCAAGAGTTTTGCCATTCCAGAGAAATTCTCAAGTTTTATGTCATTTAGTCCTTTTTTAAAAAAAAAAGTAATATAAAGTAATAGATTAATATCAAACAGTGCACCTAATAATGCAAGAAGTTCTTCTTTGAACACTTCAATGAGTAATTGGTTATTTTTCAAACACCGTAAAAAGAAGAGCAACAAATTTACTGTTTAAAAAAATAATTTTCCACACTGTGGTCTTAAAAACTTCATCCCCAGAAATAACACTGATCAATGGCAGTCCAACTCTTGTTACAGTGGCCGGGCAAGGGTAGGAATCATATAATCTTAGATCTGAAAATCCGTTTCCTAAACAAATCTTACTGCCTCAGAATGAAAACTTTATATGGTCCATTAATCGACTGCATTAAAACTAGTTTTCTGAGCTCAAGTCTGTTTAATATTTGTTTCTCTATTTTATTTAAGTTCCTTTCCCCCCTCCATTCCCTGTGACTCTTGTGTAGATGTCTCTCTTCAGAATGTGAGAAAGGTTTTGAAATTGCAGAGTTAAAGTTGCTATATTGCACATCTCTGCAACCATGATATTGTATTAGCAATCCTTACTTAACCTTCTATGTATATTTTACTCTGGTTCAACATGCAACCATTCTGGCTACCCAAAGTAGAACCTTTGATGCATGTTAGAATATTCTTATTAAATTATTAAGCACCTTTTATGAAGTTCCTTACAGAAAGAATTATTGTTTTATGTAGGCATATATACACTGAAATTACACTGTCAGCTTCTCTCTCCAACCCCACCCCAATGTGTTACAGCCAGATCTATACAGCCAGGATTTACTTCTATACAGGCTACTTAAGAGTCACAAGACACATGAGAATTTTCTTAGTGCACATAGTACTTAATCAGTGACCTAAAACTATCTAATAGTCTCGAAAGACAAGGCATTATAAATACTTGAAATGTTGTTAGGGAAAACCCTTTGCTACATTAAGATGGTGAACTGGACTGTGACTTCATTGGTACAAATTTCTTTATTTAAACATTTGCAATATCCCTTTTACTACGGTGCCTGTACTCATTCACACATACCAGTCAGCCAGGCAAACACATAGAAGTGCAGTTCAACAGAATGCAAATAAAATGTACTTTTGCCACATTAGTCCCATGTTATCCACAAGAGGGAGTCTTTACACAAGTGTTATACAACAGATTTCAAAAGACTATTTCTTTACTCTAGAAAGCATAGTGAAGCACATTATATGTCCTCAATCAAGGCAACACAAAATGCATTGTGTGAGGAGTAATGTCTGCTTCTACCAACATTTCAGGAAATCTGATTTGCAGTTTCCAGTATGTACTTCACCTTGTGTCAGTACACACCAGAATTAAAGAGTTGCAAGCCATCTTACGTAATCATTTGAATGATAAGGACTTCTCATGTTACCCCATTTTGGTTTTCCAAGATGGAAGGGAAGGGGCAGGCTACCTCATTCTGTCACTCTGCTCCTCCTTACTGTTCAATGGCATAATGCTCCAGAACAAACTCAATCAGTAACATCTCCTCTTACCAAAGGCTGCTGAGGCTGCATTGCTTGGAGACTAAGGGATTGTTGCTGCTGCTGCTGTTGCTGCAACTTTAAAAAAAATGGCAGAGTTATTATAGTGCTGTAATACTATAGACAATTTTCCATCACACCATCATGATTCTGCTCTCATCTGATTTAAGAAGCTAAGCAGGAGTGGACCTGGCTAGCACTTGGATGGGAGAAAGAATCCTGCCTGAAATTCTCAGTCACGATGGACAACAATAAATTCACTCAGCATAAAGCAGCTACCTGTGTTCCAAACACTGTTAAATACTGTTATTCAGAAGGAAGGACAGCAATAAAGTAATCTTTAAAATAGTGGACATTTTTCCTGTCAAGGGTCAGATAGGGATAATCTATTTTGAGCTGGAAATAGCAGTGGGTGGAACCAGTCCCTATTTGTTCTTTCTGCTCCTGATTCCCACTATAATTCCCACTTGTTGAAAAACAGCCATGACCATTGTTTTGTGTTTGGGTAAGAAGTGGTAAACTGATGAAAAAAAGGAGTCATATTTTGGGATTTTCCCTTGTGTGGATGGTAGTGAGCACAAGAGGGTATCCTGTAGGCCATCTTGACTGCTGCCATTGGTGTTGTCAACATTCAGGTTGTCCATTGCTGTGCAAAACTTGGCATAGTTTTTCGTGCTGGGAACATGGGCATGATATTGCGTAGCAATATTGAGGCATACCCTGGATTGAGGCATACCTTTCTGGATAATAGGTACAGAAGCACAATATCCCACATTCATTAAATGGATGATTTTTGAACAATTCTCTGTTACTTTGATATGTTTCGCAGGGTTGTTGTGAGACTATCACTGGGAAGATAGTGTATTTTGTACACCACATGCTGTACTTTGACTTCCCTGGAGGTGGGATATAAGTGCAACTAATAAATAATATCTATAAATAACATATAACAGTACACCATGACATAATGAAGGGATTCCCAGACCTGAAGGAGTCGCTGTTGACGAATTTGTTGTCTCTGTCTCATCTGTTCCTGAGGCATCTGTACCGAATTAAGGTTTGGGTGGGAAGATGAGGCTGGGATTGCTTCTAGTGTCCCTCCAACCAAGGAATTCTGCTGCAAAGGCTGGTGATTCATACTGAAGGAAAAGGATTAAATATGGATAATTTTTTAGCCATGCCAAACTGAATGTGCAAGTTCAGTTTTCTAGACTTGAATTCTTTGTTTGTTTGTTTGTTTGTTTGTTTGTTTGTTTGTTTGTTTATTTATTTATTTATTTATTTATTTAATAGATTTCTATACTGCCCCATTAGTGTGATGCACTCTTCTAGGCAGTTCACAAAACAGATACTCAAACAGAAATGACAGTAATTATTAGAATCCTAGTAGAATATCAGAAGCTGAATAAAATATGAGTGAATGTAGAATGTTATTCAAAATAATATAGATAAACATGAAGAAATGCAATGGCTTTTTTAGTTTAAAAACCTTTCCAGCATATAACCACAGGATTAAAAAAATAAATAAAAAGTTTAAATATTAAATATGCAAATTGGGAGTGTGGCCCTTGGACTGCTGGAAAATATGAAAAGGGGCTTCAGCTCTACAGAGGTCATTTATCCCTGACTTAAGGAATTCCTCCTTCTAACAATATGCCACCTGTATCACTTAATCTGACCTAAGAAACTGCTTAGGAATCCTATTGGTGATCAAGGCAAGCATAATTTGGCACCGCTAATTATGGTGATTTGTCAAATTGGTGGGGTACTTCACCATTGTGAAAATGGATGAAATCTACAAGACTGGAATCTATAAGATGTTTCAGGTCTTCAGTGGGATCTTCAGTGACTATCTTTAGATTAATAAACACAGGAGGAAACCCCGAGATGGCTGTAAGTTTTCATCCTTACAACAATGCTACAAATAATGCCCATAATCTTGGCATATTGATACCTGTCTGAGAAACAAGGCAACCTTCATCATAATAGAAATAAAACATAAATGCAGCCAGAGCTGTTCTTACATCTTGCCCCACTGTCTCAGGGACACTTTCAAGGAAGGATGGAGTGTGTATACAAAGGGTTTTAATGGTTTATTACAATTTCAGTAAATCAGACATTAACAAAGAAACATACAGAGAGAGAGAGAGAGAGAGAGAGAGAGAGAGAGAGATGCACACATTAAAAACCTAGGAAGTTGCACAATAATCATTTCTAGTAAACTGGTCTCTAGAAAGATACATTTGGAGCTGCAACTGCCAATGATTTATCTATGGGGATTGCCAATTCTCCAAAGCTTTGGTTTAAGGCCATAAAACTTAGGCAAGAGCAGTCTGAGCAAGAGAAGATTTTAACTGAAAAGAAGGCTCTGCATAATGTCATAGCAATAAGAAATGGCAATCAAAGTAGCAAGGCTTATTGACCAAAGATTCGTAGCTGTATGTTTATCAGAGCTAGTTATGAGCAGGGAGATTAACAAATATGGCACAGAAGGCATTAACATCTTGTCTAGCGTTCCAGACTCACCAACTGCCTGTGCTGGGCCAGAGAAGTGTCAGCTCTACTTAATGTAACTAGTGGAGAGGGCTGGTGGGAGTTACACTCCAACATCAACCACAGGGTTTCAGATTTTCCACTCTGGCTTTTGCCTTCTTTCTTCAGATCAAAAGGATCTGCCTGTAGTCCGATGGACACTAGCATTTCTGAGAAACCTATATTGTCAAACGCAAATCATATTTTCAAACAGAATGAAGGTAGCAAAATACCTGGACTACTAGAGTCCTCGGCATCTTACCGTTGACTTCCCGTTAAAGGCTGAAGGTAGGCAGCTGCTTGCTGATGAATGTATCCACTCGGCGGCTGCTGGATCTGCCTTAGCGTTTCAATTAGAGCTGGGCTTGAAGGTGTTGCCTGATACACCCTGGGGTTGTAGGCAGGTGAAAAGACTAAACTTCCAGTGGGTTGTGACTGTAGTGGCATCTGAGTCCCATACATTGTATAGCCATGAGGAATGGTCTGTATGGGAGACAGTCCAAGACATGATGGTATAAATCCTGTGCTTCTAAAGAAAAAGTGACACCATCCTGTTGCTTAAACAGAGAACATGACAACAAAAGAAATTATGTAAGCTTTAGATTCTTGTTATTTGAAATCCCCAAATCCCCATATTTTAATTGCCTTTACTTTTTCTTTGTGAGCTGCAGTTGGTGACTACATATGCCTCTGTGAATGCCATGGCAATTTTGCTTTCTCAGTGCAGAAGTCAGAAAGACTAATCAGTGCCAAAGGAATGATATTTGTATAAGCAGGTGCCACTCAGTGGGGCAGCTTCTGCAGAGGGGATGCATTTTCCTGACTATGATAACATTTGTTCAGCTGGTGGAACTGCACAAATGGCAGCTTTCACATAAAGGTAATTCACACAAATAATCCCTCCTTGTAGTGTTGCTACAAACCTAGCAAGAACCATAAACTTCTCATGTGCTCAAAAGAAGTTGTCATCCCTTCTAAACTAATTAAACCTCATGATATTATATTTTATCATAGAACATTTGACTGATTGGGGTAAAAGAGAGACATTAATGGCCATTCTAGGCCCTGATTAAAGCTTTAGACCATATTTCAACAGAAACCACAAGGTAGGCTTTCCTTAAAAAGGTAGGCTTTCCTTTACCATCACTTTTCCCCATGGATTTTACAACAAAATGTGTACCTGTGCCTGCTGTATCCCTGGATATTGTGGAAGCTGAGATGTAGGCCGGACTTGTTGTGCAAAAATAGCAGCCTGATCAATTGTTGGACCCTAATAGAAGAAAATGGGGATACAAATAAAAATGAACTGTTTATTGCAAATTAAAACTTGTAAGTATGGATCAACAGGGTTGGAAATGACAAGATAACAGAGATTTTCAAATATAATCTAGAAACAGAAGGTAGCACACCAGAAGTCTTTTTCATTTTAAATGTATTTCCAGGTATCTAATCAATTACTGGGTCTCTTCAATACCTAGCCATTTCTCTTAATAATTATTAATGACTGAAATTCTGTTTTACAGAATTCTATAGGTGCAATGGACATGATGTCAGCAGCAGCAGTAAATTTCCCCAATTAAAGGCTTCTTTGGTGATTTCAGGGTGCATGGGACTTTGTCATATTGTGTAGGAGTTGCAGGCATCTAAAAAACAGAAGCCTAAAGTCAGTGGTAATTTGCTGTTGTTGCTGCTGATGTCATTCCCATTGTACCGTATTTTTCCGTTTATAAGACAACCTGATGTATAAGACGACCCCTCCTTTTCTAACTCCACATTTGAAAATTTGATTGCTGCTTTCCTCACCACTTCCTAAACCTGGGGCTTAGCAAAAAGAAGGGAAAAGTAGACATAAAAGGGCTGCACAATCAATGAGCCCGGAACCAGGGGTCGAGGCAGCAGGAGGAGGAGGCAGAGACTGAGGCAAAGAAGCAGCCGGGCTTGGCCGCCTCTCGCAGTTGCCCATTTATTGCTGCTGCCCAATTGCATGGAAACAATTGGCCAAGCCTGGCTGCTTCTTTGCCTCGGTCTCTGCCTCCTTCTTCTGCCTTCCATGTATAAAACGGCCCTCATTTTTTCTCTAATTATTTTAGGAAAACTGTCATTTTATACACAAAGAAATACGGTACATACACAGAGATGCACAACAGGATTTCAGTCAACACCTAATAATTACCACCAGGGATATTTAATGCAGCAGAGGCCAAGTGCAGAGTTCTTCATTTTTTCCATGTCAGGTCAGAAGCACCACAATACAATTAACAAAATGGGGGGGGGGAATTGGAATAGCTTGAACATAATAGCCGAGGTTGAAAGAGTTGTGCCCCATAATACAACTGTTGTGTGGTGTCAGATTTCTTCTGATATACAGAAGACTTACTAAAATTTTCAAGGTATGTGAGATGTTTAAGAAGTGGCTACTATTCCCCCACCCTCTGTGAGTTTACATGGCCAAACAGGGATTTGAACCCTGCTGTAGCCACAATTCCTTTGAGGATCCACTATTGCACTGATCACTCTGTCACTTTAGCTCTCATACTACTTACAAATCACCAGACTTTACAGCATGCTGTGCATCCACTGTCTGGTCTATGCCCTAACTAGTCTCACTTTGTTTCGGAAGCACCAAGCACTCATTCTAGTCATATTGCATATTGTCATGGCCTGCTCTGTCTATGTAGCATGATTTGTGACAAGACTGGAAAATGAATTAGCTTCCATGTCCTTCAGTCTACACCCTGGTATCACACTCCTATTCAAGCCTATGCCACCAGCTTGCCAACATGAAATAAAATGCTAAAACAAGTTATTTGTTTGTGAAGTTGCTCTAACAGGAAACCAGAGGCTGTACTCATTCTCACATTTAAAGACAAGCAAGTATCTTAAAATAAAATGGAAAAGAGAATGAGGAACCTTCTCCTTTTTTTTCTAGTTGTTTACATGAATAATACCATTGCAGTATCTACTGAACTTGCTGACAATAAAATATGAAAGAAAAAAAATCTCATTAATGCCAATGTTCCCACATACATATTTAAGAAATTACAGTGTGAGCCAGTGCTTAATCTCACAGGAAGAATTACACAGAGGAAAAAAGAAATCACATTATTTTTAATAATAAAATTAATAAAGAAACTTTCCTAAGCAATAAAGAATTACAAGACAGTCCCCGGCTCATAAGATTTTATAAGTCATTTTTTTTTAAAAAAAGAAGGGGGTTTATGAATCTTATTTCTGCGGTCCAACAAATGAAAGAAGAATTAAGGCCTCAAGTCAGACTTAAGAGTATAGAAATAAACAAGAAAAACTTTAGAAATGGGGGCTTTATATTTGTAGATTAATACGAAGCCTACTGGCACAAGTGGCCAGGCCAATTGCCTCCCATCCCCAGAACTTGTCAGTCCACTTACAGAATGGCATGCAGTGTGCGTGCCCGGCATCATCAATGCACCAATCGCAACAGTAGCCTGGCTACTCCCTGCTTGACCAGCCATTCCGGCAAGGGGCAGAAGGACGCGTCTCCCTGCTCAGCTTCAGAGTGGCCGGGCAAGCAGGGATACATGGCTGTGGCAGCTTGGCTACTGCTGGAATCGTTGCACTGACAATGATGCTGGCCACGTGGGCCATTCACTGCACTATAAGTGGACTGGTGGGTTCTGACGGAGGATTGCCTGCAGACAAATGCTAGCTCTATGGGTTGGAAACAGAGATGACCACCGCCACCTAGAGTCGGACGCGACTGGACAAATTGTCAAGGGGAACCTTTACCTTACTTTTTATGAATACAAAGTCTGCATCTCCACTAACTAAGCAAATGTGAGTTTTCAAATTTTTCAAGTCTTAATCTTCCTAAAGAATATAATTGGCCTCCCTGGGTCTTTCTCTAATCCCCTGGGGCACAGTTTTCTGCCCTAGAATCATCAGGAGTTCTTATGGATCTCCAACCCTCCCCACAAACCAGACTTACTTCCCCCAGCAAAAAGAAAAAGAAAAAAAAAAGTAAGCTGCCAAAATAGTGGTTTAGCTTTCAAATTGGTCATGCAGACCATTGGCAAATGAAATATCCACTTTCAAATGTAAGACAAAGCTGTTACAAAAGTCTTGCCTGGGCTTGCTGCCTTAAAAGTCGTTGTTGCTGCTGCTGCTGCTGCTGCAGAAGCTTTATCTGGAGCAGCTGCTGTTGCTGTTGAGAAGTAATAGCATGAATGGAGTGGGGCTGCATCATGGTTCCAGAACGCCTTTGCAACATGTTAGATAGCACTTGTTTTGTGTTGCTTGGGACAAAGGAGCCAGTAGGATCCAGTCTGGAGCCACCTATGAATATAAGATATGAAATATTCATTGATTGACTTATTATATTTTCAGCTTCTCTCTTACCTTCCATCTCTCTCTCTCTCTCTCTCTCTCTCTCTCTCTCTCTTTGAAGAAAAAGATTCTGTAAGATTATCACTGCCATCATAATACAGCAAAACAAATTTTCCTTCAAAGCATGTCTAACTAAAGTCAACAAACCAAAAAATAACAGATGGAAAGAAGAACATTCCAAATGTTTTCATGTCTTTTTTTTCAAGGAGTCTAGTTAAGTTGAACACTCAGTGTACAAAGCTGAATGCTACAGGTGGGCCATCGTCTACCGCAATCGGAGGCAATATACACCAAGATCCAGGTCTATAGACCCTGTGTCCTGAGCACACTCCTGTACTGCAGTGAGTCCTGGACCCTTCATGCACGGCAGGAGAGAAAGCTGAAGACATTCCATATGCGTTGCCTCCAATGGATTCTTGGTATCACCTGGCAGGACAAAGTTCCAAATAGAGTAGTCCTAGATCGAGCTGGAATTTTTAGCATGTATACATCACTGAAAAAGCGACAACTATGTTGGCTCCAGCATGTTGTAAGAATGGCAGAGGGTCGGATTCCAAAGGATCTCCTGTATGGAGAATTAGTGCAGGGAAATCGCCCCAGAGGGAGACCACAGCTGCAATACAAGGATATCTGCAAGCGGGATCTAAAGGGCTTGGAAATGGATCTTAGCAGATGGGAAATCCTGACATCCGAGCGTTCAGCCTGGAGGCAGGCAGTGCATCATGGCCTCTCCCAATTTGAAGAGACCCTTGCCCAGCAGGCCGAGGCAAAGAGGAAGTCACAAAAGCAGCAAAACCAGGGAGCCGGACAGGGAACAGATTGGATTTGTCTTCAGTGTGGAAGGGATTGTCACTCTTGAATTGGCCTCCTCAGTCACACTAGACGTTGTTCCAATTCCTCCATACAGAGCACGTTACCATAGTCTTTCAAGACTGAAGGATGCCTATGATGATCCATAGAGTACACAGTAGCTGTCAGTTCCTAGGATGGGCCTGGTAGACTGATTTCTAGAAATACCAGATACTCCTTAAAAATGCACAGCATATCACAGCTGCAGCACCAGGCTCTTCTGCTAGAAGCCTCCTGGCGCAGTGGTTAAACCGCTATTCTGCAGCCAAAACTGTGCTCATGAGCTGGGGTTCAATCCCAGGTCGCGGCTCAAGGTTGACTCAGCCTTCTATCCTTCTGAGGTCGGTAAAATGAGTACCTAGCTTGCTGAGGGAGGGCAATGTGTAGCCTGCATAATTAACTTGTAAACCGCTCAGAGAGTGATTGAAGCACTATGGGGTGGTATATAAGCAGCACGCTTGGCTTTGCTTTTGCTTCTTTGTGAGACATGAAAGCTCCATTTATACATGGAAAACTCAGTGCTGTCTGTTCTGTTTCCAAGTCCATGGAAGACAGAGGACATGTATTAATGGCAGAGTCTGATCACCATCCCTGGAGCTACAAAATTCATCATTATATCTTCCATTATTTTTTAAAATGTTTGTTAGTTATTGTTACTTTGGATCTCATTTGGGATGGAAAGGCAGTGCATACATATGCTAAGTAATCAATCTTTGCTTTTGAAGACTTGCCTAAGAGCAGATAAAAATAACTTAGAAGTCATAGATTATTCAGAGTAAAATGAAGCAACACCTTCAAATCTAGCTACAGTATTCATATTTCATCAGAATTCTAAGGCTGGTGCCTTATTGCTAGTCTCACCCAGAACAGATGATTTAATCAATTGCTGAATGGTAAATTAACACTTATATGACTCTCACTGGACAAAAATCATTTCCACCTAGCTATGCCACTGTAAACCAGATCCAGGCACCAGAAATAATTAATTTAAATGAATGCAACCCCCTTTTAGGTTCTGTGGCTCCCTTGGGATTTGAGAAGGGGAGCCTTTAACCATAAAAAAATCATAGCTAGATTGCCGCCAACGATCCCAATCCTCCCAGTAGTGATCTAGTGGAGATTTTTTAAAACTATAAAACACTCTCGAGCATCTCAAGGCTTCCGTAGGGTAAAAGGCAGAATTGCCAGTGGTGGGCGGGCGGGCGGGCGGGCGGGCGGGGGGGGGGAGAGAAATTGGAAGCTTTTGGTTCATTTAATATGATTATTTCCAATGCCCAGGTACAATTTACACTAGCATTAACTGCAGGATCAGGTTTTTGCCCACTGTGTCAGTGGATCTATTTTATTCGGAATTGGCAATAAGATACTAATTGTTACAGCTGTTGTTTTCACCAACATTTTTGTCCTGCCTTACTTCCAAGTCTCTGCTACACTCTTTTATCCCTGTAACACCTTGCAAGGTATCATAGGCTGTGAGATAATGACAAACCAAGTGCCCCAACTAAGCTTTCTAGGTCTTCCCATCCCACTATATTACAATCTAATCACTTCTCTACACTAGCTCAATATTCAGTCATTGTCATAAACACCAAGATGTGAAGAAGTAGCCCATTTCAAGCTTCTGCAATAAAAATGGGGGTGATCAATTCTAAGTGCTATGGTCAGCTAGAATTCACCCACTTAATTACTTAAGTGTTAATTTACAAAAATCCCAATTAATTCAATGGAATAGCTCTGGGAATAACTCAATTTAGCTCATGTTTTATTTAAAAATAATATTTTAAAATCTCAGTCATAGGTACACATTATTTTGCTTTATTTATACCAATTGCACAACAGTGATATTTTTTAGAAAAAAATAAGAGTTTCTATGGTTTGATATATGGAGCCAAATGGATATCTAATATATTCACAAAAAACTTACAGCCGCCCAGAGTAGATTTGTTTAGAATCTAGATGGGTGGGGTAAAAGCCGAATATGAATGAACGAACGAACAAACAAACAAACAAACAAACAATTTCTGGTGGGTTTTGCCAGATTCCATTTGGAGCTACAGTAAGTGTTAAAACTAACATCTTGCTTTGTTGCCCTCTAGAGTATGCAAAAGAAATCATTTTGTAGGATGTCTTGACATTATCTGAATGACACAATGGGGGAAAAAAGTTTTCCCTTACTCATAATTCATCAGTTAAATGCCTGCAGACACATAATCATGCCAGATTGCTCCTACTGGAAGCTGATCAAATTAACAAATTAAAGAAACTGATTTTGAGCAATTTTTGACCACTGATGGTACAAAAACGTTACCAAACATCTATGCCCAACATTAATCCCCTTATTTTTTGCTATTATCCCATTATTAAAATATATATATATATATACATTGTAGTATCAGGTAATAAAAAACAGTAAGTATCAAGCAATGAAAAAAATACCACTTCTTCATGACACCTTCTTGCACCGAGCAGTGAAATACCTGGAGGAAGAGCTTGGTTCTGGACAAAGAAGCTTGTCGGCTGGGGCTGTGTCATAACATTGTAGCCCCACAAAGCAGGCTGAGGATGGTGCATCATTTGAGAAGAAACTGGTGAATAGTTTGGAGGCACTCTATATAAGTTGTTTTGAGGGTAATCCTTGAGCAAAATAGGAAAAAGTTAAATGTTGCTGACATTCATACCCTACTAACTCATAAATAATGCCAATTTTCCTACTTAATTATTAAAGAATTTACAACCATTCCTATTGTTATTTACTACACAAAACAGACTGAGTCACAGTCTCAGAGAAGGTGAGCTATGGGTGACATCTTTTTAAAGCTGTTTTCTTCTGCTTTGTTGTTTAACATTTTCTGTGTGCACTACTAACATCTTAGATCATGCCCATTTACAACGATCAGGGGTTCTTACATTGACAATATAAAATCAATCCATAAAATACACTTCAGCTTCACAGATGGAAATTATGATGAAGAAATTAGATCAGCTGCCATAAGGAATGTATTAATGTAAAGCTCACTAACCTGGATATCTAAGCCATGAAATAGTTTCTATTTTTATTTATTTGTTTGTTTTATTCCCTCTCTCCCAAAAGCAAAGACACAAGTCAGCTCACAAGATTAAAAACAACTAGAGATTAATAATAAAATCAGTTATAGACCAGAAGCCCATTCCTTGGATCTTTTAATGCAATGGTGTGTTGTACAAGTGGATCAATATGTTCTGAGCTTAAGCAAGGAGTATCCATTATCTCCTTAGGAAGACACAGACCCAATAGTTTCAAATAGGGTGGCCTCCATTTGGAGAAGGGCAAGCCCTAGACAGGATTCCAGCCATTATGTTACAGCACATGCACACTAATGATCATACTTGAAATATTACTGGAAATAAAAAAACAGAAACAGTTTTTAAACACTTTAGTACAAAAAAAATAGAGAACCTAGTAATTAAAATTCTTTCTTCAGCAACCAGTAAACTATCCAAAATGTAACTAAATGAGGCTCTTTTAAAGGAAGTCTGCAACCTGGGACCACTCAGTAAGGAGGCCATCTCTTGCATCTCCATCAAAAATGTCTCTGATGATGGTGGATTAAGAGAAGAATGGTCTGCAACGATTTCAGTATCCAGGCGCATTTGCATTAGAGAATACACACTGCAGTACTATAAGGACAGAGACAGTGACACAGAGGCCCCTGTCAGCAGGCTATCTTGTCTTTCCCTGAGACCCACCAAGTTTCTCACTATGAGCTCCCGTATAAACCTGGGAGAAACTATGCTGAATTATGACTCCCAGGGAGAATCAGAAATCCAGATAGGCCTTGATGACAAGAAAGATGGAGTTTGTCCAGAATTCCCCAAGAAGGGGCAAGTCAAAGAAAAAGCCTTGAAACTGAAGAAAGCCCAGGAACAAGAGAGCAATCACTAGAGGGGAAGAAAGACCCTTGGGAGATGGACATTATAAAAAAGGGCTTAGAGGTCACAGAGGGGGAAGAAAGAAGAAGTGAGGATGCAGGGAAGGTAGACTGTTCTGTCTAAACTGAGGACTCACCAACAAAGGCAAAGGAAACATAATAGGAGTGGGGAGGATGGGGTAAAGTTTTGGAGAATTCTGAGGAAGACTCCTGCCATTTTGACACTGAGATCCCAGAAGACCTCAAACCACCAGGGGACTTGGGGTGTGTGTATGCGTGTATGAAGGACCTGTGATATATATATACGAAGGACCTGTGGACTGGGTTGTTGGTCTAACTTTGGTTAACTAGAGAAGAAGTAGAGAGGCACTTTAATCTGCACCCATCTTTCAAGTCTTACCACTGAGCCAGGAGGGATCTCCTAGGGAACTGACAGCAAATAAAGCCAGGTCCTAGCAGGTAAGGGCAAAGGGCAGGGCACGCTGAACCAACAGTAACCTCAAGGGAAGTAGGATCTCGGGAGTAGCAGCCTTTTTCCCATTGTCAAATATATGGCATTCTTGTTGTGCAACCCCCTTGTGCCGCCTAACTGAGATGACCCTACTGGCAAGATCTGGACTGAGAAATTCTTGGTGGTGGTAATGACAGTGGTTAAAGACTCAAAAATAAAAGAATCAAAACTTCATGCCCAAGTAGTATTGGAAACTAATTCAGGACCATTCAGTGTTGTTTATGACAATGTTGGAGCAAGTTCAGAGGAAAGTAACAAGGATGGCCAGGGGACTGGAAACCAAAGCCTACGCGGAAAGAATGAAAAAAAAAACCTGGGCATGTTTAGCCTTAAGAAGTCTGAGGGGAGATACAATAGTCATGCAGAGGATCTGTTCTCAATCATTACAGAGTGCAGGACACATATTAATGGGCTCAAGCTACAGGAACCCAGATTTAGGCTGAATATCAGGAAAATGTCTTAACTTTTCGAGCAGTACAACAATGGAACCAATTACCTTGGGAAGTGCTCCAATGCTGGAGGCATTCAAGAGAAAGTTGGACAAGCAACTGTCAGATCTGCTTTGACTTGGATTCCTGCATTGAGCAGGGGGTTGGACCCAATGGCCTTATATGCCTCTTCCAATTCAATTTTTCTATAGTTCTATGATTCTATGAATGATGCATCCCCTCCTGTTTTAATAAATCCCAATTTGTTGTGAACTCCTTCATCCTCATTTATGAAGCAGCTAATAGAAGAAGGGAATCCTACCAACGTGACAGGGGCTGGCAGGCTCTCAAATACAATAAAGTTCTCTTGATTTCACACCATGCATTTTAACCTACTTACATCTATTCTGGAAGTTGTTTTCATCTTTCTTTTCCTGCTTTTCCCCTTCTTTTCTTCATCAGTTGGAGGTTTTCCCTGATCTGACAGCTCTGCTGACCTTCTTTCTGGTTCCTGAGATGCAGGTGTAGTGGGCTCTTCTTCCTCCTCCTCCTCTTCAGGAGGAAGAGGTAAAGGTTCGAGGTAGTAACTTCGTGGCTTAGGCTTAGGATGTGTGTGATAAAGGAGGAGGTGCTGCTCATCCTCATATTTTATTATTTTTCTGTCAATCCGGACAGTTCCGAACCAAGCCCAGGAGAGCGGAGCAGGATTCCTGTTGCCCTCAATCAAGTCCCAAGGTGATATTTTCTGCTTCATTGAGACTTGAAGCCCCTGATTCAAAATTTAAAGCAATAGTTTTTAGTTGTCACATTTTTACTTTTTTCCTAAACTAGCAAGTAGCCTACAATAAAACTTCAAAACACAGGGCAACATGATGACAATTAGTGATACAGTTACTCAATGAACAGGCAAAAGAGAAAATATTATCTAATTTAAAAGTTTGTATCTTCTGCTGAAATATTGCTTCAAGATCATGAAACATGGACAGCTAAAACTTAGCATGCCTGCTGAGAGGAATCCAAGATTGTTCAACCCAGAACTATTTGGTTTAAAAATTATTTAATAATTAAAAGCAACTACATGTTTCAAACTTGCAATACCACCTTAAGTCACTAAATGGCAAATGTCCATAACCAGCCAGTATGTTTACAGCCAGCAGAATTTGAATCCAGAAGAGAGTATGTTGAGTGTCAAGAGTTATAAGCAGGTACCCCATGGATCTGGAGTGGGCCAGTCACTCCTTCATAGTGCATCAGGGCAAGGCTCTGCCCAGTAGTGTCAGAGGCTGTGGCTTTATTCAGACATGCTGGACACAATGTGTCCATCTCTGAGAGACGTGTAATTTTGCCTGAAGGCTTTGGCATATCAGACTCAGGGCTATTCCATGCCATGAAATATTGGGTACTTTCAATCAGTAATATCAAGATCACATGTATTGCTTCTGCAGTTGTTTCAGCATGAAGTCTTACCTTCAGATGGTACATAAAAACAGACAGTTAAAGAAGAAAATCTGATAACAGTAGAACTGAATGGTAATGAAATGACAGAGATACAGTCTGTGATTATTCAAGGTAAATCTTAAAGATATACACTATGACACCAGTGTTTTTTTGTCACATCGTTTCATCAAATTGAAATATACATGCATATTTGCAGAGCTGTAACTAGCAACTTTGGTGCCTAGGGCAACAGCATGACCTTCCACACCTTATATCCTTCTCCTCTTTCTTGTGGCCAAAAGTACCCTTGAAAATAGCATTTTTGTTAACATTGCTTGTATGAATGAACTTTGAGTTTGGAAAAGGCAGGTCATTGGCCAGTATTTTATTCCTAGTGTCAAAAGTAGACCCACTAAAATTTTTTTTCATGGGTCTGCTCTAGTTGGGGCAGAAAATAGAATAGTGGTCATTGATTCTTTAGTTTGCATAGTGTGGTGGATAACAGTTTGTTACATATTAGGAGAATACACACATGCCATAAAGAGTTTCCTGCTACAGTTTTGTGCTTTAGGCAAATAAACAAATTGGACTGAACTTATTAAAGAAGTACCTTGTGATCCTTTGATTGCCATATGCATGACAAAACCAGTGAATAACTTAAACATAAAGGATTGTCCTTGCCTGTTTCTTATCTATGGAGTCAAATCCAGCAATTTTGTTTCCTTTTGTATCTATCAGCGATCCCATGGGCTCACACGCAATAATGTCACACATCTGTTTGGGCAATGGTAGAAGCTGACGGACTTTGTCAATGCTTTCTGAACACTTATCACCTAGTTCTTTCTATAAAAAAAAGAAGAAGTAGAAATTTTAAAGAAAAGTATTTTGCAATTCAACATCAGACACATTTCTGATGAATCATTTCCTTGTACTTTCACTATTTTTATTCATGACTAATCTTGCTTTATGTTAAAAGTGCTTTATAAGCTCCCCTCTTCCTATATATATGCATATTTCTATGTTTCGAAATTGTTTTATATCCAGCAGGAAGAGGGGAGCTTATAAAGCACTTTTGACATAAAGCAAGGTTATTCCAAAAGTCATGAATAGAAGGATGTAGAAACAGTTGCTCATCTACACTTTTGCCTTCTAATACATTTGATGAAACTGGAGAACCACAGATAGGAAGTTAACTGCCTAACTTTCCCATCTAGCCTAACATCATCTACTGTGATTAGCTGAGCCTCTGTGTATCTCAAGCTGAGATATCTCCTACCATTTGCTATCTAAGGATCTTTTAACTGGAAATACAGGTAGTATATATGGAATCCTTTGCATGCAAAGCATGTGGTACACCATTTGGAAGAATCAGAACAAGTGATCCCTGATCATACAGATCTATATTACAATTTGACAATAAAATAATATAAAATTCACACACATCCACCCACACGATACACTTTTTCACAGCTGATGTAGGATGGATTTATCAGACATAATCTATCAAGTATTGGGATGTGTAGTATGCTTCACATTTCTAGACTTGTTGGACCAAAGCAGATGCTACACTGCTTTGATCAAATGATCAAATTGGGCTATAGACTTGTGAAATTCCACCTTATCCATCCTCTCATGGTGTTCATTCCTTGTCTCTTAATCAAGTCAGTACATCTTCTTAATCAAGTCAGTACATCCTCAAACTGGGAATTTGTGTCGTTGTTGTTCAGAAGAGCAAATCAACATTCTACAAGGCAATTCTAAAAATAGGGGCAGCTCAAACAAAAAAATTATAACTGGATTCAGATCAGCACCAAATCGGGCACAAGTATAGCAGACAGTGTGCTCTTGCTTGATGCAAATTTTTGGGAAGTTTGGGCAAAGGGTTTTCATATAAAACTGTTTGCCCCATGCAGAAATATACAATCCTAAATGTCCTCAGATTTAAAATAACTCATATAAATTGAAAATATCAGTATTGTTTATCTTGGAAAAGAATGGTTGCCCTACTCAGGGTTGTTTTTTTTAATTTGAAAAGAATTCAGGTTGAAGGGCTGAAATATTGATCCTCAAAATAGGCCTTTCAAATGAGAAAAACAGTGACTTTGTTATAAACTGAGCATATGCGGAACAGGCTTGCCAGGCAGATGATACTATTTATAGTATGGGCAAAGGAGAATTACAGATCAACAAAAGTTCACAGCTTATTATGGAAGGAATGAAAAAATACAGGTTTGCTTTAAAGAAAGTAATGGAGTAAATTCTCCAGAAAGGGGAACATTTTGCCATGTTTTAGGAATTAGCATAACATTTTGTAAGGCATATTTGAAGTATTCTGCATTAAAAAAGCATAGAGCATTTGTATTTGTCCTAGCCCTGAGTGCTTTCAGTAAACATTATCTCAGGATTTCTAAGACACAAGATTTCAAAGGAGAAATCCGCTCCAGGTCTGAGGCAATCTGAACTTTTGAACCTGTCCATCAGGACCAATGGAATTTTTTACTCCTTCCTGTCCAAACAAGGATGTGTGCTCGCAAAGGTATTCTGTGTGTGCTTGTAAAAATATTTTTTAAAAGAATAGAGAACAAATATTCAGAAGCTCATTCACTTAAGTTGTGAATTTACTGTCCTTTGCTTTATGGTTGGTCTTACTCAATGTTAGCAGAGTTTTGGTTCCTATATCCTGTCACAGTCTCAAACATTAAACCTTATCACTGTAATTTAGTAATTTAAAACTTCCAAATATGTTATATACCATTAAGTCACCTTAATTCACATTTGTCATAAAACAGTCATGCCAGCTGCTTTGTGGTTGGGTGAGAAGTGGTTAACTGATGAAAAAACTATTCACCTTCTGGTATTTCCCTTCTTTGGTGTCACTTTGTGAATGGTAGTGAACATGAGAGGATATTCTGTAGTATATTTTGACTGCTGCCACTGGTGTTGACAACATTTGGGCTGCCCTTGATATGTGAAGTTTGGCATTCTTTTTCCTGCTGCAATGCAGGCATGATATTGTGCAGCAATATCAGGACATTTTCTGGAATTTTTAATGGTGGCTAAAGAAGCACAATGTCCAACATTCATAAACCAGAGGTTTTTTGACAAATTGAATCAATTATTATTACTGCATGATTTCCTCTCTTCTATGTGCTTTGTTTGACCATCAATATAAGGTGTTTGAGGGCAGATCCAGAAGTTTGTTTAACAGAAACAGATTTTAAAAGGCAGATGGTAAACTTACTTTTAGCTTTTTCACCAAATTCATGTATGCTCTTTTGTTTTCTTCAGATCCGACTTGAGATGCACTTGATAGGTCAGAGGCTAAGGTTCCATTGATCAGCACACTCAGCATGTCAAGCACAGTTGTGAATAATTCACTAAGAGTCCCCCCAAAAAAGGAAGACACTGCATTACACTCTTAAGACTGATCTTCCAGTTAAGCAAACACTTCACATTTCACTTTGAATTATACTATCCATGAGTGAGCATCTCAAAACATAAGACAAGTTTCCAGGAACAAAAAGCAGACACAATATTATCTCTGAGCTGAACCCCTTTTTCAGATGAAATGATGGTGAAATTTTAACTCTGCCTGCTCCTCTCCTTCACTAGGGGTCCTTTTCATAGGTTCCCAAGCCTGCAGGAATGTGCACCATTTCCCGTTTCATTTATCATGCTCCAAATAGGGAACAAATGAACACTGTCACTATCCCACCCATGAATTTTTTTCTTGGAGTTCTTTATTTGCCCTTGACTAAAGCCATAATTATGGGAAATCTATCTAGAAATAAATGTGGCAAAACTGAAACTAAATCCATAATCTATTCTAGTTTTAAACAGAGTAGACCCACTGAACCCGTGAGCTTTACATAAAAGTTGAAAAAAAAATCACTGAATGGGTCTTCTCTGGTTGGGACTAATCACTTAGCCTACAGCTCTAGTACTTCATCTTCTTTGGCCTTGTACATACCACTGTTCAGAATCTTAAAGGTCCTTATACATAATACTGTAGACATACTTATTGGTTTGTATATCAACTGTTCCCGATGTTATTATTTGAAGGAGCAAAAGTGCCCAGTCTGCAGTCCACTGTGTACTCCTTTGCACTGTGTCAAACATTCCACCCACCTAGAATAATATTTTAAAAAAACAACAGGAAGAAAGGCAGATTGAATGCACAACACTGTTATTTATCACTTATTCTACGACAGCATAAATTCCTAGTGCATCCCTGTTCTTTCCCTGAACAGTGCATCCTTCCTGTATCTATAAAGACCATGATACTGTAGTTCCTGACACGGTTCTGATATAGCCTTTCTTCTCATACCACATTCTCCTGTATGTCAGTGCAGGTGGCATGTTCCTGTAGTGTAGCCACTCCGTTGCTTTAAAGCTAAGGTATGCTCTACTCTGCAATAACCAGAAGCTCATATGTAAGGAAATGCTTGCCCCACACTGAAAATTAGTATTTTCAGTAATTATTTTCTCTCTTTTCTTAATTCCTTGGCAATATTTTTAACAACCATCCTCAACCTTGTTTTAACCATGGCCATAAACACAGATTGGGCATCTTTCAGTCTCGAGAAACGATGGTAACGTGCTCTGTATGGAGGATTTGGAACAGCATCTAGTGTGGCCGAGAAGGCCAATTCGAGAGTGACAATTCCTTCCACACTGAGGACAAATACAATCTGTCCCCTGTCCAGCTCCCTGATTTTGCTGGTTTTAGGACTGCCTCTTTGCATCGGCTTGCTGTACAAGTGTCTCTTCAACACAATATGAAAGAAATATAGACCAAACCAGCATTGCATAGGTCACATAACAAACCTTATAAATTTGTGTATAAAGAACTGCTTCCAGTCTGTGGTTCCCTTCAAATGTGCCAGGGGCCTCCAAGGGGGCCATATGGGCTCCATTGAGAATGGCTGCTTTAAACTATTAATAAATACTGTACAGTATTGTTAAGACTAATATTTCTTTGGCTCGTAAACAGATGTACTGTAACTACCATCTACCCTTGCTACCGAAGAATTTAAAACAACAACAAAAACAATAGATCAAATTCATGTTTAGAGAAGTCTTAATGCAAGATTCATTGAAGTCTCTCAGCAGTTGACCTGATCAAGAAATTTGACAACATTATAATTTCTTTGAGAGGTAAAGCTTGCTGCCAGTCTGTGAGCAACAAGGACTTCTCCCTTTTAAACTGCATTGCTGGTGTGTATTACATTTCATTCTATCCTAGTCAATTCTTGGGAATTACACTACCCTTTTGTCACAGAGGTGGGAGGATCTTTCCTGCCTATGGGTCAGATTGCAATTCAAGAAGTGTCTCAGAGGTCCTGTTCCAACAATAGCTGGAGCTAAAGAAATAAGATGGGTATAGAGAAAGTCCCGGTGCAAGTTTTCTGCACATCAAATCAGAATGCAGGTCTATTAAACAGCTCCCAAATCTTCAAATAGCGTTCTTTTACTACCTCTCATCACAAGCAAAAGATGAGGAATCTTCCCTGAGCTGCAATCCTGAGGGTGAAAGGCTTTAATAGTGACACAATAAATATTTGAATGATGTCACAAATGTCACATTGTTCAAGATTTACTTTGTCTCATTAAAGTAATTTTTTTGGCAAACATGAGGTACAGACATGCTAAGGGATAACAATATGTTTTAAAGAAAAAAAAATACTTCAGAGTGATAAACAACTATCCGTTACAAGTTGCTCTTATAACCTGAAAGAAAACACAACAAAAATTCTAATCAATTGACGTGCCTTTTCCTTACCAAATTAAGACGAAGCTGCAAGGCTTCATGCATCATTTGTCTAGCTTTGACATCATCCTGGTAACGTTCTTCCCTCCAGTTGCTCAATATCTAGGAATAAAAATATGATAATAATAATAATCTTAATATTAGAACTGCAAATTCATTATTAATGCTTTCTGATTCAGGACACTTTTAAATGTTTCTTTCCCTCAGCTCTTCTTGCCCACTGTAACTTATTCATACACCTACACAAAGTAATTCTGATAATTTTTTAAATTTTATTATGAAGCCACATTTTAATGTCACTATTATTATAATAATAATTTCTTGTGCAAATGACATCCTCACACTGCAGCTCCATAATGTACATATGGGCTCCTAAGTTATCTGTGAGAATAGTCAGTTCCCATTTTGTACATCCACAATTTTTTTTGTTTGATACACAAACAAGAGAAACCTTTGCATCAGATCTGATATAGGCAGTACTTCTTTAAGTAACTGGCCTTTCTTGTTCTGATTTTTTCATATTAGAAACAGATCGGAAAACTGCAAGGATGATAAGTTAAGAAATGTATTAGATCCAGATGAAAGGCTAGACAAAATGGAGGAAGGACTAAAGGCAGCCCAAGCAGAAATGGAAGAAGAGTATCAAGTAATGGAGTAGTTGGGGACTAGATCTAAAGCCAGCTTACATGGAGACATGTGATTATTACTGTTCGCATGTCTTTCCTATGCTACTGTGATGGTATGGGACCTGGTTCCTATTGTGTGGGTCTGTGATACTCCAGCAGTATCAAGTTGCAGTAGTCCTATGAGTAGGGCAAAACAGTAAGATTTCTTACCAGATTAACACAGTTTTCTCCTGGAATTTTGGTAAGGACAGGGAGTAATCACAGACTACAAAAAGTGGATACTCCCACCTCTGTTAACGGCTGAGGAAATTCACACTTGGTTCTTCCACCTAACCACTACTTAGATATTAGGATAAGTGGCAATCATGCTAGATCATTAAATGCTTCAATAATACTCTCAGATCTTAAACATATCAAGTAGCTATATTATTTCCCCTTTTTACTTTAATAGAATTTGTTTCTACTTAACATCCTGGCATGCACTTCCAATATAGTGATAGGGGTATTTTCAGGTTTCAGGTGATGATGCCTGTTTTTTTTTGTTTTTGCTTTGAGGTGACACACAGAAAAACTCTTTGCAAGCAGAAAACTAGCACAAAGGAAGCACACAGAGCTGTAAACCTTCCCCTTGGTGTGCTAAATTTTCCATGAGTTCAACAGGTATTGGACTTAAAAGAATAGTTCTATCATGTGGTAAACCGTCTTTGGAACAAAGGGAAGATTTAGAGTGGGTTTTCATGTGGAAAAACAAAATACTACTGAATATACATATGTTCCTGAGTTTGTCTCTAGTAGTTCCCTGAAATGAGGTGGTACTGAAAACCACTGCAGACCTGATTTACAGAATGAGCCATTTTGGAAGTAGTAAGTGCTGTATCCCTGATTATAATCCAAAAACATTTATTATTTTCCTTAAACTGAAAAAAAGTGGGAGAGGTAATTTAAAAAAGAAAAACAATAAACTTCCTATATTTCTCTTTGTTTATTTTTCTGAAACTGACAGGAATAGCCTTTCCATCTAGGTTTCCCATCTGTCTGGGTCCATTAGTATAATTGATATTTGTCAGATGCAGAGCACAGAATTATCTGCTTATTTTTACCTGATTAACTTGATTTTGTAGAGATGTTAGAAGCCCTTCTCGCTGCTCATCCTGTCCCTTAAGGCAAGTAAGTACCAAAGAAAGGAAAGGTTGCTGACTCAAAAGAGACATGCTTCAAAAGAGGCAGAGACAAGATTGAATTAGTAGTGTTATTCTGATTCTTCCTGTCTCCAATCCCTTCCCTTTGCCTACTCTTTCTCTAGAAAGGGTTTCGGCACATACGCTTTATTCCTGTTTTAGTAAGAAGCTTGCAAGCTCCAAGCAAAACATTACGCCACAGATTTTCAAACCAAGCCATTCCCAAGAAATCTTCTGGGAACTCTTCCATGGGAAGAGCAACTATAGCTGCCCAAGATGCAGCATTTGTCTCAAGCTGAGATGGTTCATGGAGCATAATTCTACTAAAGGTTACTAGTCATGATAGCTATATGCAAATTCCAGGTTTCACAGGTAATCCATGAGCTGCTGCTGGGGAACAACAGTAGAAGAATGGCTGCAGCTTTCATATTCTGCTTTTGGGCTTCTCAGAGGCATCTAATAGAAAACTATGGAAAACAGAATGCAGGGTGGGATATATCTATCAGAGCTATTCTTATATTATTTTGGCAGACAAGCTTCTCCAGAAGACTTATTGCTGTCATTACCAATCATCCTTCTCAATCAGCAGTCTCAGGAGTTCTGCAAAATGTTATTTAAGTACTTGCTATATGCATTGTTCAAAGGCATCCAAGGAGCCTTTGAAACATTCAGGGATTGCCTGGCAAACAAATCAACGTGGAAAGGATTCTAAAGTTCAACGACCTTCAGATTAGGCCAATGGTTAATTATTGGCCAAAACATAAATAGAAATGTGTGATTGTTTTTTCCTGACAGTTTCTTCAGCCATAACAAAATATGGCAAAGAACCATATGCCTCTCGTTCCTATTTCATACATGTACTGCTCATAACCTCTTGTCTATTGAGGTAACCAAGCTTTTCCCATGTCAGGATCTCCCACGGGTCAGAAGGAGAGGTTCAAGCTTTCCTTCAAACAATCTCAAGGAGTATAAAATGCTTCTTTTCTAAGCTCCGCATTTTATGTGGCTCTTCAACAGCAGTTGTTAAATGTAAGCCAAAGCAGTGTCCAATGCTCTCATCCTCTTAATGGGAAGCATTAGGCCATGGAATCCTGGGACATCCATCAGAGACTGTTTTCCAGTCTTGCAAAATATGTGAAGTACAAATATTTTGACAACTAAGAACTAATGTAGATTAATATCCATTAAGTTAAACAAAAAGTGGGATTTTCAGCCATGAAGTGGGATATGCACAGTAAAAGAAAGAAAAGAAGGGAAAAATAGATATGTATATATTTTGAAGAATGTTTTTGAATTTAGACAAACAAATTGATGCAAAGAATTTGAAATACCATCGTACTCTCCAGCCAATTCTCATGGCTTCTGTTCTAATGTGTGCATTTACAAACACATCTGAGTGTGTCAGACTACCCATCATTTCTCAATAACTAATCCAAGCCAACATCTATTTCAACAAAGAGTACACTTCCTTTTTCAAATGACCAATAGATTGGCTGCAGTGTTGATGCTCTATAAAAACACTATAAACACTAAAAGAAGTAATTGATTCATTTGTAACAAACCCTAGTAAAACAATAGGCATGTTAAAAGCAGGCAAACTTTTATTAAGAAAGAAGGAAATTTTTTGAATACATTCGAAGTACATCCTTCATTTCCCAGAAAAAACTATCTTAGAACAGATTAGAGGTTGTGATACTATAAATCTTCATAACATATAGCCTCTGTTTGCAAAATCAGATTAGCTTTAGTTGCTGTAATCTGGGAGAAAACCAAACAAACAAATCCCAGGGTCTGTACATCAAACAGTGGCTAAAATCCTGTGATTATGTCACAACTAGAGTAGGCCCATTGGATCAATAGGGATTTGTTGAGTCTCTGGTACGTTCCGTTGATTCAAGGATGTATTCTAACTGTGACATACTACTGGACTTCAGCCATTTTCTGTTTACAGCACAATAGTTATTTCTACCTCTTTTGTTTTTGCCTGTCTCTCTCCTTCTTTGAAGATGATCCCAAATGTTGGCCCTTCTCTAGCTCTTCTCCTGCAGCTTTCAAGACTCTCCCTTGGACAGAGGTAGGCAGCTTTGCAATGAGGGGAGCCACCAGCCAAACACCTTGTCGTTCAGAAGAACTGGAAGCATGAAACATACAAGACATTGCAAGCACAGCATTGTTCAATAGTTTCACTATTATCTTTGACAATAATATGAGATGTCAATATAAGCCTTCCTGAAATGAGGCAGATAATTTTAAGTGAGGAAAATTCTAATTAGATCAGAAAAAAAATTGAAACAGCTTTGCCTCAGATCATTTGGCATAAATGAGTCAGGAGCTGAAGCTCAACATCCCAACGCAAATTTCTGTCTGTTCTCTGATGGAGCTCCAGTACAGCAGAAATTCTCATTCACTTCAACTGCAGAACTTTTGTCAATACTCCTTGCTGTACACATAGGGACCTGTCATGGGAATGGAAAGTCTCATATGCAGAAGAACTCTGTGCATGGAATGGAGCTTCTATGCTCAGAACAAATCACTGGACTGGGAGACTTTGTGCTTGAAGCACTGCTTGAAATTAACTCTGTTAATTATGATTAAAACACATCAAACAGCTTTGCCTCTCTCTTTATCCTTCCTGCAAAAACCAGACAAACACACAAATTTATGATTACCTGTTCAGACTGATTACATTACCTTAGGAATGTCTTTTTACTGTTCTGTCTCGTAATATGTGTGTCAGCATTTCCAACAGAGTTTGGATTGAAGAGGCCTATACCAGAGTTAGAAGAGTTATTGTTTAGATCAGCGGATTGCTGAAACACTTCTATTGTCGCCTTTGCAATATTATCCAACAAGCTGTTCATTTCAGCCACAGACCCAGAACCCTACAGTGAAACATAAGTAAACTAGCGCATTCATGATTTGTTTGTTCATAACTAAATTAATTTTTAATATACTAGATTGAATTTTTGTAAGTATCCAAGGAAATACTCACAGGCTCCTTCATACACTGTTTGATCACCAACTGGAGTTCCAACCATGACTGTCGGAGAGTCCACTGGTCTAGATTCTGTGCCAAAAAAGGGGGGGGGGGAGATAATTTTTTTCTTAATGTTTTTCACAAGAATGATTTCTCCTCTAAATACCTCAGGTACTCTCATTCTCTTTATATGTGCCTTTTTTTCAGTCTTGCTGCCCATTTATGGATCACTGTGGATTGGATTGGATTGGATTGGGCTGGGTTGCATTGAGTTGCATTGCATTGGACTGTGTTGGATTGTGTTGGATTGGATTGGACTCCATGGGGAGGGGAAAGTTTTCTTAATACTCTTGATCAATTTGCAGGATCACTCAACATATGCCAACATGGTCATGCTGGCATTTTTCTCCCACTATATTAGTATCCAATAATGCTACAGGGAAAGAAATGAACAACAAGGGGTTCACACAAACCTCCACCTGTGTGACAATAATATGTCATGTGAATATGGGGCTGCAGCACATACTAGCCCTGCCAGCCATGCATTCAGTATGTATGAGAAGTGGCCCTGAGAATACACCAGGTTACACGTGTCTCCACAAAATGGGAGAATCCCAACTGGCTGAGGACACACACACACACACACACACACACACACACAGAGAGAGAGAGAGAGAGAGAGAATTTTGTATTATGTTAGTGTGATGTATAGAATCCTTTTTGTGTCCTGCCACAACATGCATTTGTGTTAAGAGGGGGTGGGGCCAGTGAGTGTGAATCCCAATCTTCCCAACACACACACACACACACACACCATACTTTAGCAAAGAACTATATATAAAAACATGGGCAAAGAATCATATTACCTTTGTAACTGAATTCAACTACTGTTAATAATAACCCTATTTTTCAGAACCAGAATGTCTACTTGATGGAAAAAAAAAAGAGGGACAAGACCAGCAGAACTAAAAATAAAACACGACGCTTGCTCTCAATATCTATAAGTGATTACCTGAAGAATCCGCTTGATGTGCTGCCTTTGGGGGTTATCACCCTCTGGACATTCTTTAACACCATGAGGATAACAGATAAGCTGCAACAACTTCTGTGCTTGTTTGTTGGACAGAACTGGATCCAGGATAAGATCTTTGTCAGTACACAGCCTTTCAGGTTCTTTCAAGCAATGCTCTCCCACCCATTCCTATCAAAGAGTTAAGAATTATAACAAATGGTTAATATTTAGCAAAGTCACTGTCTTGATTTTTAATTCATAATTTTTAAAATGTTTTTAAAGACATTTGCCAGGAAAAAGTTCCTACTGCATGCACTATAAATCAATTGTTTGACTTTAATGTAAATTAAGACAACTTCACTGTGGGAAAAACAGTTACCAAGAAGAATCAATATTCACACAAAATGCCATAGAGTCATAAAAGTTTAAAGTTCAGTTGTCATTTTATATTTTTCGTTTTTGTCCTTTTAGAAAAATATATTTTTAAAGTTGAAAGCAAATATTCCATTTTTCTAAGAGACTATCCTCTTATGGAATAAAACTGGGTGCATAAGTGCCCTTTTATCACTCTAAAAGGAACTGACCTTTTTGAATATTCAAAAAAAATGTATGAATCTCTTAAAAGCCCTTGGGAAGCATCTGTAGATGTTACCACAGTCTCCAGTCTCCCCTCACTGAGACAAAGACACTCACCTTCAAGCAAGCAAATAGAGAAGCAGAGGCTGAAGGCCTCTTTTGAATTTGGGAGTATATGATCCCAAGTCCGCAAATGCTGTTCTCCCTGAAGGCCACAACACTGCATGCAGCATCACTACAGATCTAAAGATGCTGAGTCCAAGTTCAATGGCCCATGCCTATTCCTTTGGCAAGAATAATTTCTCACCAAAGCCACTTTTGCCTTCATTCTACTTCAGAATTGCTGCTGAAAAGATCTGATAAAAAGAAGCAAGAGACGGTAGCTCACAGGACTATAGCCAAGAGTGCTGTTCTCTGGCTCAGATCACACTATGTTCAGATGAGTGTTTGCCTTTATCCTGCTGCTCTCAAGCATTTGCTTAAGGTACTCAGGTTTCCAAGTGTCCATGACTGAATGACCCTGAAGAAAATCACAACACTGAGCACCAAACTCAGTGAAATAGGGGAGTTCCAGCTTTAGCCACAGAATGGCAGTCAATTCAAGAGGAACCTCAGGACATAAGGAAGATAAGCACAGTGGCTTGAAAAAAAATCCCACTGAGCATGTCCATCGCTCTAGACCAGTGGTTCCCAATCCTGGGTGTTCCTGAACTGCAGCTCTCAGAAAACTTGACCAGCACATTAGAAGTGAAAGCTTTTGACAGTTTTAGTCCAGGAACACCTGGGGACACAAGATTGGGAACCTCTGAATGTTTCTGTGTGGCTGCAAATCCTGCATCAGGGAACAACATATGGTACTGTTGAGCATTGGATCTTTTATGGGAAATCAACTGCAGCTCTCTTGATTTTACAATAGCTTTCTAGGCAAAAATGCAATCACCTGGCAGGCCCAGAGCAACACCAGGCATTCTTGGTGGGAGGGGCAGAAAAGCAAAGACTGGCTGCTTTGCTGCACGTAGTCTTTACTTGCTGCAAAATTAATCTGAACCAGGCATGGCTAAAAGGGAAAAAATATGTTTGCTCAATTAAAGAGAATGAACACAGACTTAATTTCAGGAGTCATGGGATATTGCTAATTTCATGGCTTCAAGGTAAGGGGAAGTTTGTTTGTTTTTAAGCTTTGCACTCAAGACCAAGGAAGTTAATTCTAAAATTAGCAGCTCCATATTTTGTAGGGTTTTAAAATGGCTTGGCTAGTTTGCACATGTGTGCATCACATGAACCTCATTCTTCACTTTTGATTCCTCACTCAGCCATTCTTAGTGAATGATTAACAAACCTATGGGAAATGGACAGAAGGCTCTGCCAACTCTCTGCTATTTATTTATCAAAGTTAATACACTGATATCCTGGTACCAAATTTAATACATTAATATCTTTTCTTCAAGATTATCTCTTGGTGATCTTTGTTTTACTTCAAGCACTCAAGATGGTGTGCATGCTTACAACATTATTATCCTTACAACAAGACAGGTGATGCTAACAAACATTTGGCAATTGTCCCCAAATCATCTGGTGGGCTTCACAGTTGACCAGGGATTTGAACCTATGTACACCTGTGTGGTGGAGAGCTTAAACTGTTGGCCTGGGAGACTTAGTTTCAATTTCCATGAAAGTCATTGGGTACATTTGGGTCAATCATACTCTCAGTGTAACCTACCTCATAAGGTTATTGTGAGGTAAGATATAATAAATGTTTGTATAATGAATGCAATGGAGTATTTAAGCACAAGAGGAGAACCTGTTGAAACAATAGTTGGTCACTATGAGATTATTCAGTGTTGAACAAAACCAGAGACAAACACATTTCTAGAAAGTTAAATCTACACATGCCCAAATAAGGGAAAACAAAGAGCTATGTTACCTGCTGACATATACTTCTTAGTACATATCTAGCATATTCACTAAGACTAGCAGTTTCTATGGAGATAGGTTTTCCACATGATTTCAATGAATGTGAGGAAGCATCCCATAAATCGTCCTCATTGAGGTCACTCAGTAATCTTCGCACTGAGTAATCTGATTTTTTCAAGGTAGGGATGCTGCTGCTTCCAATTTCAGCATCACCTACAGAAAAGAAGCAGCATATTAAAACAACAGAGCACAACAGTCCATTTAAAACCTTTTCAGTCCATCTTACATTAAAAAAAATTCTAAGCGCATAATTGAGCACTTTTTAGGGCACAATCATATTCAGGAATTCAAGCCCTATTCAGTTGAAAAGGATTAATCTTAACTAGAGATGGGCACGAATTAAACAACAAATCAGCAAATTCATTCAAAAGTTGCTAATTTGTTGATTTGTATACACCCAAATCAATGCTCCTGAGAAATACAAATCAATTGATTTGTCAATTTGTTTGGCTACAACCAAACCCCAACCACAACCAAGAGACACCAAAATTGTAAAAATCTTCCCCTGACTCCCCTATACAAAGGCTCTAAGTTTGGTGAAGACTGGGTTTCCCCAGGCCAGCTGCTAAAGGGCACATTCATGGGGGGAACCCACTTCGTACGTGTATAACTTGATTTTGATTGAGGTACCAGAGGGAACTTTCGGGGGAGGAGTCCCTGTGGGTGCATAACTAGCATGTCTAAAACCCAATCTTCACCAAATTTGGAGAGACTGTACAGGAGAGTAAGGAGAAGCTTCTCTGTGATTTTGGTGTCCTTAGGTGCCTAGAGGGAGCTTTCTTGGGGAGTCCTCTTTGTTGGTGTATAACTCGGATGTCCGAAACCCAATTTTCACCAAAACTGCAGAGCTTGTAGAGGAGAATCTGGGGAAGTTTACCTGCAAATGTAATGTCTATAGGGGCTAGGGGGGCATTTTATAGGGTTTTAAAGTAAAAAGAAAGATAAATTGATTCATCAGTTCATCAGAAAAAAATAATAAATTCATAATTCATCAACCTTGATGAGTCACAAATCAAAATGAATCACCAGTTTTCTGATTCATGTCCATCTCTAATTTTAACCTATGAATAGAGGAAGCAAGCTAGCTCTCGTCCCTTTCTAGTTCTTGCAAGTGGAGAGCTAAATATGAAAAAGAAATTTTTAACCCTGGGGCTTCTCCATGCATTCAGAAACATGCATTCAGACGAGTAGTCCAGATAGGCGGGGTATAAATCAAATAGATAGATAGATAGATAGATAGATAGATAGATAGATAGATAGATAGATAGATAGATAGATAGATAGATAGAGAGATAGAGAGAGAGAGAGAGAGAGAGAGAGAGAGAGAGAGAGAGAGAGAGAGAGAGATAAATAAGGTGAAAGTTGGGTTTCCAAACATTTAGGGACCCACCGCTTCTCTCTTCTTTCCATTTAGCTCTCCACTCAGAAGATATATGGCAGAAAAGGAAGGACTAGTCTTCCCCTTTCACACATGGGTACAGATTATTCTGTCATGGAAAGAATTTGACCAGGGAGTAAGTCTCATTGATGTATATGATTTAATAGATATCATTTAATGAAAAAAGTAAAGTGTGAACTTACCAAGCATAAGTATTGCTTTCAGAACGGCAAACACAGCACCAACCTCTATGCTGTTGTGAGCAGCACTTAAGAGGTGACGATCACAAGATGATCGAATTCCTGGGAAAGATTTCCCTGAACAAGAAGAACATGGGAAATTTTACATTATTTAGAAACAAGAAAACAGAACATAAAACGTATCCACAAGCAGAATTATTCCTCATCCTTCACATCACAGCAATGATTTAATTGTCTAGTAAAATGGCACCTATAACACAATTTCAGCCGAAGTTGAAGTGAAGTGAAGTGTCAATCAGGACTGGGCATTACTGAAGCAATCCAGTGCATCAGCAACATCCAAATCTACCTCTAAAATTTTCAGATGCCAAAAGGTGCTTTTGGATTTTCTTCATTTCCATTTAGCAGTTGCTAAAGACAAAAATAGATTGTGATGCAGTCATTATGAATAGGACTTGCCTTTAAGCAAGGAAACAAGGAAAAGATAAGAGCATGCCATGGTTCAAAACTAGTTGTCCCATGGATACAGTGGGTCTACTCTAGTTAGGATTATTGTTAAATTTAGATCTAATTATTCTACATCTGCCCATTTTGCTACAACATATGGGGACCTTAGGGGTGTGCTCTGTCATGTTTTTGGACTGCAATCTAAAGAATTCCCCAAGAATTCCATATATTGAAGCCCAGAAACCAAAAACAACAACTCTCCAGTAACAAGCCATTGGCTTTCAAGCCATTGGCTTCTGCAGCTTTGCTTCCTGTTGTTGATTAGGTTTTGGATTTTTTAAAAGTAAACTCCTGAAGTATTGCCTGGGACTTATAGAACTTGCTGCCTAGTAGGCTGTGTAGAGAGCACCTTTCAACGAACTATAATTCCCAAGAAGCACCAGGGCACCATGGGGGTGGGTGGGGTGGAAGTCTGTAGATTTGGGCACTTCTGGGCTACAATTCCTGGCATTATTTCAGAATTCTTGAAGAATTCCAGGAACTGCGGTTCCAGCACATGAGTGAATGCAGCCCTTGTGACCTTCCACAGACTTGTTTAAATATGTAAACTTGTGTCTCACAAATTACTGTTTTACATCAAAATGGCACGCCTACTCCCCTTTGCCAAGGCATGTTTTGGACTCGGCATTATCACACTCCTCTGAAGATTTCAAATTGAACTTTGTCACATATTTAAAAGTTACATTTATATCTTGCTTTTCCTCCAGTTAGCTCACATTCTTCTCATAACAACCTTATGGGGTAGATCAAACTGAGAGAGAAATGGGCCAAAATTAACCAGTTAATTTCTTGGCTCCATGGGAAATTAAATCACATCTCCCCAGCCCTGATCCAGCTCTTTAGCCAGTACACCATACTGGCTCTGAAATGCAAGTACAAAGAAGAAGACTGGAAAATGGATCTGGAGTGCTTACCAGTCGTTAGCAGGGAAATCTCAGGTGTTTGGAAGAGGTGCAACAACAGTCTGCATGTCATCCTTGCCCCAGGCTCCGCATCTGGGTCTCCACAGGCTATGGAAGAGGAGTGCTACAAATATTATCTTACAGTAGGAAAGCAACATTGAATTATCAGCATTCCAATCATAACAAATTCTTGTTTGTGTGAACTTATCCTGAAATGGGCAACATCCAGAGGCTGAGGGGCCACACCACACAAGCCCACAATTGGCCCTCAGAGGTTCATATTCATCTTCCACACACCAAAAACAATCCCCTGGTCCTGCCATTCTCCACAATCTTTTTTCCTTTTTTAGAACACACTTACAACCTCCAGAGGATATTGGAGGGAAATTCTCCGGTTCCCCCCCCCCAATTCTTTAAGCTGTTTTAGTTCTAGAAAAGGCCTTTAATCAAAACTAGACATTATCTGAAATAACTTCAAGTTTGGAGAGAAGACACCTCCACCCAGTCCTTAAACAATTCAAGGGAGATCAAAAACCTGAACTGTCTAGAAGGGGCAAGTGGGATTTAATTTTTTGTCTTTAAATAATTTAGGTGGAGTTAGTGGAGCAGGAGGCTGTTTTGGGGTGTGGAGGCCATAACTGGGCCCTTGGGAACCTGTGACTCACACTTTTACAGCTAATCCAGCCCTAGTTTCATCTATAACATTTTCCCAAGTAAAAATAGAAAATTGTATTCTAAATAACAAATGAAAACATATATGAAAACATTTCATGCAGCTAATCCATGCAAAAATAATGTATTATTTGAGGGATGTTTCCATCAAATATATTTCATAAATTCTACTGTGCTATTTTACTTTTTCCTGATATGAAACTAAAAATAGAGTAAGTTATTCTTTAATTTGCTGAACATATTCAGTAGATCAAATAGACTGTGGGAAAAATAGAACTATGAAAAATATGATAATGGGTAAAGGAAAGTCTGCAAAGCAAGTGAAGAGTTTTGGAGGAGGAATAAAGAACTGTTATAAGAAAAACAGAACTAGCTGTGGGAAGGGAAAACAAAGAAGAAAGCTAGGAATGACAAGCATGAATATATGTCGGACTTTAAGAGAAAGAGGAAAAGTAAACATTCTGCAGAAAGAATCTATTCGCAATGATCTAGAGAAAAGATCACAAGAATGCAGGACATTTTGAAAAGAGAATGATGTAGTTCTATCAGAGTGTGGGAAGATGAGTACAACCAACTGCTTCGAAATATGCTGGCAAGAAAGCAAATGCAGTTATTTTTGAGCGTGGGCAATAGAAACAGACAAATTAGTAATAGAAAAGATGTCGTAGATTTAAGAAATTCAGTTTTAAAAGTTGGCTTCTGCTTTGGTGTGAATGGGTAGTGGGGGTAAAAAGTAATCATAGCATTACTTGCCTCTCCCAAATCTTTCTCCAGGACAATCATATATGAAAGACACATATCTATGCTTTAAAAAAAAAAACACAAGAAACCAGGAAATGGCTTCACATTCTTTATTGTTTGTATGAGTGAAGTTTTCCAGCCTGAAGGACCAAAGGGAGTCATCCTGACGTTGTGACCAACTTACCTGCAGTAAGTAAAGATGGAAGTGCAACATGCTGGACTACATCCTCAAGGAAGAAACACTGACGGGCTATGAGGATAGCAACGAAGGTAGCTAATGAATCATGGAATGAGAGATCGCTCACCTTAAAAGGAAAACAGTGGTATCATTTTTCTTCAAGCTAACTGATCCCAGGGAAACAGAGCAGACCACATTATATGGATCGAATATTTTGATTGAAATAAAATCTCAAAAACCTGCTGCTTCTGTTTCTAAAATCTAGCCATTAAATAAATCAAAGAAAATTCCCTCACTATGAAGTATTAGTACAGTACTAACTAAATAAACCATGTGGGAGAAAGAGGAGTGGGGGAGGGAATAAAGACAGGGTGGATGCATTACATGAGCCTTTGATACATCTACACTTTCTACTTTTCACATCCTTCTACATTAAAAACTGCCTTATGTCAGAGTGGGGAATATGTCGTCTTCCTAACACCGTTGCACTGCAGTTCTCATCAGCTCCAACCAACATAGTCAACAGTAAGGCATGGGAGTTGCAATTCAGCAGCAGCTAGAAGGCCAGATGTCCCCCTTTCCTATTGCCAGTCATCTAGCCCAATATCAGATAGACTGACTGGAAGCAACTGTCCACAGTTTGAGAGAGGAGTCCTTTCTAGACCTAAATGGACATCAGAAAGCAAGTAAGGGGGCCTTTGCATGTGATTACTACTGGTACAGTTCTTCCCACATTTCTGCTTTTACATCTGACCTACCAAGCCAAAGCATACCCTTTGCTCTGTGAACTACATGGGGATGGCAATGAAGACAAATGGAGCAGTTCTGTCCTCACTCTGTGTCTCCTAATAGCCAAGGGAACCACAGCTCAGGTTTCCAACAGAGCAAGAGTCATCAACACAGTTGCTACTGAAATGAGATTGTTTCCTTTTTGCTATAGTGAAACAACTTCAATTCAGTGTGGCAGTACACAGAACTTTAGCTAAGTTACACTGGCAAGAGGGAGACATGTTAGGGCATTCACATTTTCAGAATCAAAGGTAGAAAGACCAGTTCAGATGGGTTCTAGTATCATCTGTCCATATTATCAGGATAATGCATTGCCCTAAATTAGGAAGGTTTTACATAAGGAATAAAACTGACTTCTGTTCATAACTGAGAAGACACGGACATTTTAATGATTTTTCCTCTCTCGTTAATTCTTCACCTTTCAAGATGAAACAATATTTAAATATCCACTATGATGAAAGTAAAACTTTTTTCCCGTGATCATTCCAAAAGACAAAGTAAAAACATAAGTCACTATCTATTTTTAATAACATTTTCAGAACTCACATCCACACTGCAGAGGAGGTCATTAAATCCCCAGACATGGTTTGAAGAGCAGCAAAGGGCTTTTAAGACGCCTAACCATTCTGAACTCAGCACTGTACAGCACGCGGTTAACTCTGCACACAAGTTGGCAATGTCATTAATCCTAGAAGACAAAAGGAAAACAATAATTGATGCTAACTGAAGAGGAATGGGGTCCACATTACAGCCTGGACCCCACTGATGGGGGAGAAATATATACAGAAAAATTACCATTACCGTCACCAATAAATAAATAATAACATTACAGCAGCCAAAGATCTGTTCAGTGGTCTACAATTGGTGCGTCAAGAAGAGCCATGACATAACAGACATTCCATTTTTTTAATTAGGTGTTTTTTTAAACACCTGAAATTCCAAGTTATTCTGATATATGAACATGGGTGTTTTTTTAAGGAGAACGATGGATTAAAAATATTTTAAATAAATAAATAAAATTAAATAATATATGGCAGGCATGGGCAAATCTAGAGAGAGAGGGGGAGGTACCCATTTCTAATTTTTTCCACATCTCTAGACCTCCATGGGCCACATCTTTTTATGAAGATCGCTACCGATTTTCCAAAAAAATACTTTTTTGTTATGTATTGTTAAATTGCTTATGATTCATGGCAAACCTTTGAAATAATAATCCTCCACAGGTCCTTATTTTTTAAAAGTATATAAGCTTTTCTGTGAGGTATACACACACATGAAGGGATCTGAGTGCGTCAGGGAAAGCAGTGACATTAGAAGGCTAGATTCTGTTACAAATCTAGACTCCGAGCAGAGTCATCCAGGTGAAAAGGTAAGACATTCGAATAAGATCCACCTGTCCTCTTCAGGAATTTACAGTTGTATAAGCAGGAGAGAACTGAAAGTTCCAACAGTAATAGGATGGAGAAATTCTAAAAAAATATGCTATTGAGTGGCAGCAACAATAATGGGAAGTGACACTGACAGAAGATTACTGTGAACTGTTCGGCATGCCTTGAATAGCTTTCCATGATGCCAGCAGTCCTTGCTAACAAACCATGCTCTCTTACCATGTGCCTCCCCATTTTTCCAGTGCTTTCCTCTGCAGCTGAGTGGTGGCTGAAAGTGACAGCTGGTGCTCATAAAAGGCTATTATAATAACTGCATGCTATTAAATCATTTCTGATTTATGGCAACCCATTTTAGGGTTTTCTAGGTAGAGATTACCTAGGCTTACCATTGCTTTTGGTGGCATCTTGCAATTCTGCAGCTTGCCCAAGGACACACTGACTGGCTCTTCCCCCTGGACGCACAGTGGGGAACTCCCAACCTCTTGTCTCCACAGCCGGATACCTAACTCACTGAACTATCCAACACTGCCTAGAAATACTGTCATCTGTGGATAAATACATAATCCTAGTGCCCAGCTTCCCTTGCAGTAAAGCTGTCCCTGAACACATGAACCCAGATCTCAAACAAAATCTGCAGAAGTCCACCATACCAGCACTCCTTCCCAAGGTTAAATTTAGATTAAGCGGCTGAGTTACTCAAGTCATGTCTTGAGTTCTCATGAGGAAAAAAAAATCACAGCAAGACCCTGATATGTTTCCAGGACGGTTTTGATATGGATATAATATTTCATGAGGCAAGTTGGAGGAATCTCACTCATCATTTCAAAGGAGTAGTCTCATGGAAGCTACTGCATCTGTGAATTCATGATGAAAACATACGTGATGCACTCTCTATTTGATTGGGCACACATAGGTAAGTAACTATTGATGCCATTTCATACCATAAGTATTTTGGAAATGCTAATGGAAGCCTAGTAATAGACTATAAACAAGGTGGAAACTTAAAGCAGTTTTTGCTTAGGCAACCTTAAGACAATATTTTTGACTTTTCCTTATCAGTTATAAAACACAATTTGTAGACATACATTCCATCCTGGGGATGTGACCAAGTGAAATAACACTAAGAAACCTAAGATAGAAATTGGAACTACCAATACCAATGAAGACAAGAAGCGGAAATGAAGGAAAGAAGCAACTGAAACTACACATTCTTAAAATCAGCTTCATTTTTGCTGTTTCACCTTACCTTCCTGCATCTTGATGACCCATGCACACATTCATCAGTGCATTGCACACAAAGCTATAGCGACTAGGTGCATTGTCACTCAGTATCTTGCCCAACACTGAATAGTTGAGGCTGCGGATAGGATTCTCTATAAAATCCAACATAAATTCTGGATCCCATAACAAGTTGGAGTTTGAAGGCTGCACATTGCTGTAGATGGTCTGTTTTACTTTTGAACAGGCACTACTGAATATAAAAGAGAGAGTAGGGAAAACCAGGAAAGATTAGAAAAAACAAACCAGCCCTTTTAATTTCCAGTATACTGAAATATTAGAAACAAGAAACTGAATTTAAACAATCTATCTGGTTATTACATATTCTGAATTATTCAGCCTAAATAATCAAAATAACAAGAACAACAAAACACTAGTTTGCAAAATTAACTTCTGAATGATCTCTCCAAAGGAGTAACTATATAGTTATCAATACAGACATCAAGGAATCATTTTGCTGTGAAAGGGAAGGTTCACCTTATAACCATAATTGTGTGCCATTCCTCCTTTGTGACATTAAACAGAACAGAATATTTAAACAAAAATCTAGTCAAGGACAGCTACTCCTCTAGTTTCTTCCTCCACATTTTGTAGGAGAAAATTATCAGCAACACAAAGCAGGAATTTCTTAGAAGAGCCATATTGGCCAGAATTTGCCTCCAAACAGATATCAGGATAACTGAAATGTCCCATTACTACTACACGGTATCTCTGAAATCCTTGCAATTTGTTTTTCAAAGGTTTCCTCTGCATCTTCATCTTGATTGGGCAGTCAAAGGTAGACTTGAACTGCCATATTATTATTTTTGTTTTCCCCTGATTATATTAATCCAGATGCTCTTGATGGGACAACCAATTTGTTTTTGGCATATTTATTTAATTTATTTAAAATATTTTATCCTACCTTTGTTCTTAAAAGGATCCAAGGGGACATATATTGCAACTCCATCTCCCTTTCTATTCTTTTTGAACAATTTATATAATTTTTGTATTCCAGTCATTGTTCTCTTCTCAGCATTCCCCTCTTCTGCTTTGTCTTGCAGTTCTTCCACCTCCAGTACCTCCCTTGGCTGCTACTGCTCAAGAGGTCTGTTTATGTACTCTTCAACTTCTCTTACAGCCTTAAGTAGAATTGTCTCTTCTCTCCATAATCCTTCTTACGTTTTTACTTTCTTTTGTTCGTCTACGAGTGCCTTTCCTCTGTCTTGTCTGCCTTGAAGAATGCTGGGAAGGTCCACTATTATAAAAACTCTTCCTTTGTTTCCTTGGTCTCACCTTTCCTTTCCTTTTTTCCTCCAGTAGATCCTTTCCTTACTACTTTTCCTCTATCAAACACCTGTTAGCTTTCCCTGTTCACTAACTCTGGATGCTCGCTCCCTGGGGTCTGTCTCAGTTTTATACCTCTTTTGTGCTTGGTAGGAGTCAGCAAACAGAAATATCATACTAAGTAATGTAATAAAATTCACAATTATGTCTAAAATCCACATAAAAGAAAACCAGACATAATTAAAAAAATTTTGCAGAAATTTATTTAATTTGTTTAGTTGTTTTACTTTTACGCCACCTTTCTCCTGATTCAAGGTACTTCACAAATTAATTCAAATTAATTAGTCTAAAAATAGAATAAATTACAAGTTTAAAATAAGAATTAAGCATACAATGGAAATTAAAATGTAAATATTTAAATATTTAACAGTTTCAAAAACACACTTAAAAGGAACATATGCCCAACATCTAGAATGGACTCAGTTTGTCCACTTTGTTTTTAAAAGCCTGCCATAAAAGGCAGGTCTTTAACTGTCACTGAAGGAATAAAAGGGAGTTGGGCCAACTTAGCCCCCCTGGGGGAGGGCATCCCATAAGCTGGGACCAGACTCTCTTTTGCATTTTTGTCAAACACACCTCTGTGGGCAACAAGGCCTCCCCCTTCAGATAGTTTGGACCAAAACCATATACAGTGGATCCTTGACTTATAGACGGCTTGACTTACAGACTTTTTGAGTTACAGACTTCTCTGGCCACAAAATTTAGGTTTGACTTGCAGACTGAGATTTGACTTACAGACCAGAAAAAACCCAAAATGGAACAAAAATGGCCTGTTACGGGATTAATCGGTTTTCAATGCACTGTAGGTCAATGGAGACTTGACTTACAGACTTTTTGACTTGAGAACCGCCTTCCAATACGGATTAAGTTCTCAAGCCAAGACCCCACTGTACAGAATGAAATAGCAGGACAGAATGAGCTCCCAAAATTCCAAGCCAAATTAAAACACAACATAATAAAAATATGTGCGTCAGTAAATATCCATTAAAAGGAATCTCTGGCAGCCCTGTCAAAATAAATTCAATTCTGAGAAATAAGGTCTCTTTGTCCATGCCCTAAAACTCTCTGAGTCTTAAAAAGGGCCTGATTGTTTCTTGCAATAATTATCAGATGACAGTTCTACAAACATACTCTATCAAGTGTTTATTCTAAAGCCTGGATACAGCTGGGTAAATCAGAGTGCATCCAATTTCGGGGGATGACTCTAATCTCCTGCTCACAAACACAAATCAGTGTGTTTTGCTATGTTCTTCCCCTTTGCACTTCAACACATTTTGTAAACTCAAGCAGGGAGATTAAGCACTGCAGCAATGCCAAAGCTTCAAGTGCCATAATGATATAGTCTGGGTGAAACTAGTGATGTGGTACTGGTGCTTCACTACATAATGATACAGTTCCATAATTATCACAGAAGCAACCGACATCACTGTTGCCTACAGAAAAAAGACTCTCTTATCTATAGCAAAGAAAGAATACCCTATAGAAGCACTCCACAGCACTGAGAGAAACTTAATATGATAGAAAGAAAACAGACTTATTTATAGGACTAATGAGACTTTGTGGCCTTTGACACCAAATGACTGGAGGCAAGAAGTAGTAAATCTATATTGATGGAGGATATGCCTGGATTGTCAGCCAGGTGAACTAAAGCGTAACCACAGAAGCAGCTGTGCAGGTGTAATTTCTGCTACTGCAGATACATGAGGGGAATGGGTACCTAAGATTCCTATTCATTTGTTAAAAACCTTAGAATTATATCTAGACAAAGTTAGTCACACTCAGATCTCACTGAATGTGAAAAGTTTATTTTATCGGCCTCTAAGTACAATGTAGACTGGATCCAGGCTCTTTTATATATAGCCATTTCTCAAAGTAGCTAACCTAAACTACAAGCAACTGAAATTTGTGTGACTGCCAATACTGCATTGTGAATATTAATGTGGGGGAAAATGGAAGGCAGCAGGAAAAGAGGAAGACCAAATTTGAGATGGATTGTCTTAATGAAAGAAGCCAAGGTTCTGAGTTTACAGTCGACAATGGGTCCTAGAGATCATTAATTCAGAGGATCACTGTAGGTTATCAATGCCTTGATAGCACAGGAAAACAACAACATACACTGGCACCTATGTACGATGGAAAATCACAATGGGCTGTACACTTCTTTTGTCAAATATTTTCCACTGATCTATTTTTATAGTTCTTGCCCTGCAAAACACTGGACACACTTTCTCAATACAATTAATCATTTATGAAATAATTATAAATGTCCTTATTAACACTGGAAAATATAAAATGTTGAAGGAATATTTTTATTCAGAAACAAAACCAAGCATGTTAGATTACAAAGGGTTTCTGTAACATGACTGCAAGTTGTGGAAAATTTAGAAGCTGCAATCCATTTACAAAATGAGGTCTTTAATACTTAAAAAAAGGAAGTTTAGTGAAAGTGACAAAACTCAAATAGGAAGTTACAGACTTTGTATTCATCAGCTGTATGGGATCATACAGGAAAAAGCTAGCAGTTAACAGCCTGAACTACAACAAAGGTAAGAATCAAACTCTTCAAATTAATATTCTGCTAGATTATAACATAGGGCACATATTTTATAATTTTATTCTGTGTAGTCACAGCATTAACAGAAGTATTAACAGCTCTGATAAACAAAGACAATGAATATGTTTACTTACATTTACTATCATTTGTCACTAGAGGTAAATTATGGGGCAGGAAATAGCAGAACTTTAAATAATACAGATATTACCAATACTTTCAAATTTTATCATCCTTGACAGAAAAGGGAGTATCAACACAATGAGACATTCTGTCAAATATTGTCAACAGCCATGAGGTTCTTTTCTCCTTCATGACAGTAAACAAAATCAAGATTTTTTTTTATCAGTAGCAACAATGGGAGGGGACCGAATCTTTTTGTACACAAAATACATTTTTGTGTAAAAAGAAAAACCTACTGTGGATTTTTTAAAAAAAATATTAAAATTTGAAAAAATTCACCTCACCCAATGGTGGGAAAACTCAGTTTTTTTCAAGCTCATCTGATGGGAAGTGCAGCTAAATCTTCTAGAATTTTAAGTCAAGAAAGCAAATAGTAGTCAGCCCCATTAAGTATCTTAGACAATTATTAAGATTAAACTGACTTCATTCTAAGGACACTGGATAAACTCTATAGCAGGCAGCAGATTCAGCCAACAGAAAAATTAACACCATCTTAACTTTCCATGCATGCTTTTTTAATAATTATTTTAATTCTGCAACAGAAACATACTTGACACTATATTCTTGAAGGCTTTCATGGCCAGGATCTGATGGTTGTTGTGGGTTTTTTGGGTTGTTTGGCCGTGTTCTGAAGGTTGTTCTTCCTAACGTTTCTCCACTCTCTCTGGCCGGCATCTTCAGAGGACAGGAGTCCACAAAACTGCACCAGAGCACAGACAGAGTTCTGACTCCTGTCCTCTGAAGATGCCAGCCACAGAGACTGGTGAAATGTTAGGAAGAACAACCTTCAGAACATGGCCAAAGAGCCCTAAAAATCCACAGCAACCAGTAAAATCTTAGTTCGGAATACCAGAAAAAGATAACAGGAACTATTCTGGAGAAATAGTATCACTCATGTTCATGACCGCCCAAACAGAATTTGTTTCAGAGCTAAAGCTAAAATGGAATACTGTTTTAAAGCACAAGCTTTCCAGATGTTACTATAGTTTAGATTATCTGAATCACAACCACCATGATGAATGTAAAGAGTAACAGAGAGTCAAATATTACTTGCAGAATATCCTTCCCAAACTGACTCATGCATATATATTACAGAGGATAATGGGCTTTTCCAGTCTTGGAAGCCCTTTGTCTTCTAACTCAGGTCAGCTCCAAAGCTATTAAGAAGAAGGAAATCTTTGTCTTTCTTAGTGTAATTAGCCATCTCCCTGAAATCCTTCAGCCTGTTAAACCACTCATTATCAGTTCTGACACCATAAAATTACAGTAGTTTTCATCCCATTACGCACGTCCATTTTCTCTCTCCCCAATCACTATAGCCCAGGGAACACCAACAAATATATGAAACTAAAAACTATGCAGTGGCTCCTTAACCATCAGCTTAAAAGCTTCTTTATTCTGGAGACAGATGGTGATCAGGGAGACTCTGACTTCAAAGAAATGTAATAGAAAAGTCATTCATTATTTCTTTCCCCCTGTGCTGAGATGTAGACATAAACCAGAGTTTAAAACTTACAGATCCACACAATATCTTTCTTTACATAAATATCTGAAAGAGCCACATGAAGCCTTTAGATTACTTTTGCAAGAATTCTAAAAGGTGAAAAAGAAACAGAACATCTATTTTGGAGGGGTAAATAATATGGACATCTACAAATACTGTATATGAAAAAATGTATGTACACATTCCATACAGAAACTTCTATACATATATTTATACAAACTTTAAACTCAAGTTACAGAACAAAGCAGAAGGGATTGTTATTACAAACCTGAAAAGGTCTCCAAATTTGCTTCTGAGATGACTACATGAAACATAGAGATCATAGAGATAGGCTAAAATGCATCTTTCTGGGGAAGAGCATTCAGATGGATTTACAACATGTTTGACAACACCACATAATCTGTAGGAAGAAAAGAACATATTTCATAAAAATAAAAGCTTTTTGGCAGTAGACTGCTTTCAAACAAATGGAGAAAAATGTACAAATTAATATGGTCCTACGTCACTTTATACCAAATTCTATGGAAACAATTTCTCCCTTCATCTATCTATCGCATTAGCCCTGTTCAAGCCTACATTTTCAGAGACAGCTGAGAGAGTCAAGGACACAGATTGCAGTTCCAGACCCATTTCTTGAACTCCCAACTTCCCCATCTTGATGGGGAAGCTTTCAAAATAGAGGCACCCAGATTCAAGGGGAAATGGTTACAAAATTGGCCATATCAAGGTTTCCAGTTTCTTGGAATTCTGTAACCATTTACTAATCAAAAAGACTAAAATGTGGCCTGTAGGCTTCACGCCTCCCCAAGATTTGAAATGTGCTCCCTCAGGGCCCCACCCAGCATCCTACCAAATGTAAAATGTTTTGAAAAGTATATGGCACAGAAAATCTCTTTTAGGTGGTATGGAATCGGGTGATTTTTGACATGTTTTGAGTGCTCCCCAACACCTCTATCCCCCATTTGTTGACATGTGCCATCAAGTGGCCTATAACTCATGGGGATCCTATGAATGAGTGAACTTGTTCTCAACTGCCTAGCTCCACCCTTGTAAACTCAAGCCTGTAGCTTCCTGGGTGTTTTCAGGAACAAACTTAAAACCCAGCTATTTGGGCAGGCTTTTCCTCCTGCCCTATCTTAATTTCTTATACTTTTGCCGTCTTGGATTTATAATATATGCTTATTGGTTTTATTGTTTTTAAATTTGTAAACCACCCTGAGTAGAACTTTGGTCTAGATGGGTGGGATAAATAAATAAATATATCCCCCATATTCCACCAAAGTTGAATAGAAAGTATTTGGGAGTTACTAGAAAGCAGGTGGATACTTTTAAGTTAACATTACTCCACTTCATAAGAAAACAATTTGAGTGAAGCAGAAGTGAGAGCAGCCTTCCAAGTTAAGAGATGGGCATGTTCAGCGATCTCTGCAAACTGCCCACTCCAATCTACAGCATTATATAATTCCATCTCCTTTGCAGGCCTCTTGCATTACCACAGGAAACTGACAGTCGAACAAGGAAGACTGGAGCACATATTGTCCCCCCGAGTCCATCCACATTGTTTAAAAAAATATACTGTAACTCTTGAATGCAGCTATGTTCTATGTGAGAGAGAGTTGTGGAAAAGAAAAAAAATATATTCTAGGTACTTTTCCATGTAATTGGAGTCCCTTTTTTTGGAATCCCATCCGATCATGAGAGAATTGCACTATGGATCTGCCTGCATTACTAATCTAGTAGCTTTATGTGTGGTGGCTTCTCAATAATAATCATGGGCCATCAAGTCAGTTCTGACTCTCAGGATTTTCCAGATAGAGAACACTCAGAAGTAACCATTTCCTTTTTCTGGGGGCCTCCTGGGGCTGTGCAGCTTACCTAGACAGGCTGGCTCTACTCACATGAGGCACTGTGGAAAATCAAACTCCCAACCTCAGGGTTCACAGTCAGATATCTAAATCACTGAACTATCCGGCCAGTGGCCTCTCAAAAAGCATCTCTAATAAACAATTAGCTGGTCCTAAAAATAGTAACTTTTTACTGTCTAGGAAAATTAGTAACCTCCATTATCTCAATGTAAGTTATCACAAATTCCTATTTGCCTTAATTTACCCCTCCCCCCAACAGCTTGCTAAATAGGTTTCCTTTGTGCAAACATAAGGATAACAGGATTCTGGTCAATAAATAAAGCTGTGGCAGCAAACTGGCATTCATTAACAATGTGCTGGTTATGTTCCTGGATAGGTATTGGATTGAACAATCAGGTTCATGTCCAGTAATGTTACAAGTGGCAATTTGCCACCATGACTTATTTGATTTCCCATATACAAGCATTAAACCACCAACAGGATTCTAGTCATTATCTCTGGATCCTTCCTTTTCTTGAAGGGGTTTGGAGCACACAGAACACATTCACAGATGTATATATTTTTAAAATCTATGCAGGAACTAGCCATTTAGGTGAAAGATACTGCATCATGGAACTTCAACTCAATTTGTTGGGTAAAACAGCAATGAATATTTGTATTTTTATTGCAATTTTGCAAAGTTTGCATTTTCCACCTATACACTAATGCTAACATGTTCAAAATCTGTTAATACTTAAGAGTCTTAGAAAAACATTACCACTACAAACCCTTCAAAAACCTGAGCAGTTTGGTCTGGATTCAAAATGAGGCAAGCATGGTAATGTCTCAGCACAGCAACAATGCAAACACACAGCCCTGTTGTGTAACTTCCTGCCAGGCTGGATGACTTCAGCAGAAGCTCAGCTTCCACCACACTCAGCTCATTCAGCAGCTAAAAAACAAAAGCAGAAATGTTGACTTTAGAATCCTTCTCTATAAATTAAGAAGCACACATTATTTCCAAGAAAAAATCTTCACCCGACAATCACGTTATCTCGTTAAAGAATTTTACAGTTTGTCCAGATGACACTGTCTTTGATTTCTAGGCTTCCTGTCTTTTCATACTATTTTTTTCACCTTATTTTAGTTTAAAAGGGACACAAATGCCCACATCACTTTGCTTTCATGCTGCCAGTTTATAACTTTTTGGGGTGAAGAATACTCTGAAATGTCTGCTGCTATACAAAAACAGCTTTTTGAATAAATATACAGTGGTGCCTCACAAGACGATGTTAATTCGTTCTGCGAAAATTGCTGTCTTGCGAAAACATCGTCTTGCGAAATGCGGTTCCCCATTGGAATGCATTGAAATCTATTTAATGCGTTCCAATGGGGGGGAAATCGCCATCTTGTGAAAATTGACCATAGGAAAACCGTTTTGCGAAGTGCAGACCCAGCTGTCAAAATCGACATCTTGCAAAAAACCATCCAGAAAAAAAAAATCTTGCAAAGCACGGACTGAAAAATCATCTAGCAAAAATCGCCCATGGGAAAAACTGTTTTGTGAAGCGCAATAGTGACTGCAAAAACCCATCATCTTGTGAATTAACTGTTTTGCGTGGTAATCGTCTAACGAGGCACCACTGTAAATGGAAGAATACTAAGCAAAATTAATTACAGATAAATCTCTCTGCATTCAATGGAATTTAGTCCTAGGTAAGTACCAAGGATTGTAGTTACAGTTAGGCAAACAGCAAAGTACTTCCCATATTGTTGCCACTTCTAGAAGGAAATGCTTTCATGCTTTTGTGCTGCTGTTCTAAAAAAATGTTATATTCACCATTTTACTTGTGAGTCTCCTCAAAGGAACTTGGCTTAAACCTGACTGAATGCTCCTGCCACAATGAAAATCCCTGCCAGCGTTGCTAACATTGGACTGGACATCATCACAGACTTGAGCAATGGTGCTGCCATGCCATGTTTGCATATTTGCACAGGGAACCATGTTCAAACAAGTGCAAAAGATGATCAGCATTTGCGCAAGAAAGCACTGGATATTTCCTTGCATGAGCTTGGAAAAAAACACTCCAGTTTGCAACTAATGGGAATTGTGCAAGTATAGCATTACTACTAGGTCCAGGGTCATTTTCATAAAATCGTAAAGCAAGCAAGTGAACAGCAAGCAAGCCCCATTACCTGAACAGCAAAATCAATAAGCCCATTGATGTTTAGAGCAGGCTCCATCAGATCAAATATAAGCTGGATGTGGTGAGCTAATGGAAGATGGTATGATGTTCCTGAAGCAAAACTTGTAATCTGTTCCAGAACATTGTTAGAGATCTGTTTTTCCAAAAATAAAAAAAATAAAACAGAACCACAAATAAATGGAAGCGTTAAAGCAACCAAGACAATGCTATAATCATGGATTATGATTTGTGATTTTCGAATGCAATTTTGTCCTTCCTTTCTGGAATGGAAGGAAATGTTCTGGGTATGGGAGGAATCATTCTGTGGTGCAGGAGGGTGCTCTGGCATACACCTCCCAAGCACATAGATCTGTTGCCATTGTTGCCAGATTTCAGCTGTAACAGCTCCAGAAATTTTGGCTCACCACCAAATATTGGAAATAGTGACAGTGGTGTGACTATAACTACTCACTGCTACTGGAACGCTGACCCTCCTTGTCTTAGACAGTTTTCTTAAAGCCAACAGCAAATATAACAAGGAACAGTTTCAACATCTTTAAGATGGCAAAATCTCTGGAAACACTATAGCCTGTTCAACAAATCCCTAATACAGTTTTTTTTTTTAATTCATAGCATTTATGACTTTTTACTTAAAAAGATACGTTGCTCACAGTTTATGTAATGGAATTGTATATGCATTGTCAATACTGGGAAAAGTAAGCCACATAGGAATGCAACTAGGATTCTCAATAGTTTAAAAATGACAGCAGTCACGCAGCCCTAAGGCTTAAATTTCCTTTTCCTTCCTCCCACCAACCTTCCTCAAATCATTGAAAAGGGTCTCTTCATAGCTTGAGTGCCCTTTTTAAAAATCTCTGTCACACACCCCAAGTTTCCCCATTCTTCTGCTCCATTGGCATATTGTCTATCTCTGCTCCTATCTTTCCCCATTAATAATAATCTTAGAACTGCAGAACTAGAAGAAACCTTATGGACCATCAATTCCAGTTCCTGTCAAGGAGGCACAGTAAGGAATCAAACTCCCATCCTCTACCTCCGCCACTGGCTATCTAGCAGTTATTTTGCTCTATCTAATCCATGGCTGGTACATCATGGAAACCCATTTTTATTCCCCACTCTGACTTCTGACCTGTCCATATATATCTTCTATTATGGTAGATTTATAACTAAACTCAACAATGGAAAGATCTATAATTTTATAGTGAAAAGTACCTGACATGTCACTTGATGCTGATCAAAATATGAGAGCTGCTGTAGTTTTGTAAACACATTTTCTAAACTGGGGAATGCTTCTTGCTTGTTCTTTCTGACTTTCTGCCCTTCATCTCCAGCTAAAACAAATATTTTTTTAGATTGGTTATATTTCTGTAATGGTTTATACAGTTCACCATCATTAGTACTTCAAAAGCACAGCTCATGGCAAAGTCTAATCCAACAACAAGCATTTTGTGAATCCAAAATGTAACAAGTATTTATTATTTTATTTGTTTGTTTAGAGAAATAAATATTTATTAAGGCGACTAAAAATAAAATACCGATAAACTAACACATTTTCATTAAAATGCAAACCTCAGATATTTAATTGCATAAAACCTGCAACTGTAATTGCATGCAACCTTTTAGGAAACCTAAAAGGACATAATGCATTTGGTAAAGCACCTGAAATGATGCATTTTTAAAAAAAAAAATCGTGTCTATTGTGATTTATTTATTTCTCTAAAATTCTTCCCACACTTAGCTTCAGCAGCAACATCTAAATTTTTATTACAAATCTTACTGATACATCACAAAGCTTATTGAAATCCTATTGTTTAGCATAATAAATAGCAGTAGAGTAGGCCCACTAACTCACTGGGGATTTGGTGAGTCTGTTCTTCTGTCACTTTCATGATTGAAATGGGTCTAGTCTAGTTGCATTTGACTATGCTATGCAACAGGATTTCTATCAATCTGTACTTCAAATGTTCAGTACTGTCATGAAAAAAGCCATACACACAGTACAAAAACATGATAAACAATCAGACTATGCTTCTGTTGAACAGGAGGATTAAAACAGTTAAATCATGTGTTTAAGGAGCTTCCATCCTCCAAGCTTTACCTTCTTTGTGTGCATTTCTGACCATAGAATCAGTATTTCTTTAAGTTTTTCTATACAAATTGGGCATGAACTTTCCTTTCCTCGGCATAACAAATCCCGAGAAGGCATGATCTGTTACATGTAAGATTTCCATAATTTCCACATAAAAGACCAGTTTGTCCCTTGCAATAATAGCCAGATCCAGAGTAGCTGATGGAAACAACCTATTTAGAGCACTTTTGCAAATCATGCAATTTTGAGGAAAATTGTGTACTGTATTTTTGTTTTAAAAAAATGTTCTCAGCAATGCAAAAATATTTACAGTGGTGCCTCACTTATCAACGTTAATCCGTTCCAGGAAAAATGTTGCTAAGCGATTTAATTGCTAAGCGATTTTAAAAAGCCTATAGAAACACATTAAAACGGGTTTAATGCATTCCTATGGGCTTAAAAACTGACCTTATGTGAAGATCCTCCATAGGGGCAGCCATTTTCGGTGCCTCTAAAGCGAGGCAAAACAGCGGGTGACCATTTTGTTTTTCCGGCAGCCATTTTGGAACCGCTGATCAGCTGTGCAAAAAGGGTCGCTTTGCCATGATCGCTTCCCTGCGATCATCACAAAGCGATTTTCCCCCATAGGGGCCATTTCATCACTCAACGGAGCGATCACTAAACGAGGCACCACTGTATTGTCAACCTTGCTGGCAAGGAAAGGAATGCTGCACTTCCTTGTCCTTGCCTGCAAAGATCAGACAAGTTTGGATTTACATCTATATTTAGAAGCAACAGAAATTAGCACTTAGCAACAGGCATGCTGGGGATTACCACTGGTTTCAGTAGTGCTTTTCTTATTTAGGATTTTCAAGATATCTTTGGTAATCTTCTTCAGCTGGTGCCTTGCTTCTTCACGTTCCTTGCCAACACCATAAAGAAGAATCATGCGCTGGTTACATTCATGACTTGAAGTTTCATCCTTTAATCAAAGGAAAACACATGATTTTTTTAAAAAAAACTAAGTAAAATAAGGTACTTATGTGCACCAATAGTTTGGTAAGGAATTAACAAATATAACATAGTAGGATGAGGTGAATTTTGCATGGAGATCTATCTAAACCAGCCACAGTGCCTATTTTTAACTACTTCAGTATTTATATCACATTTTATTGCTCGTTCTCTGACGACAGAAGGTTCTTTGATCCAGCAAAGACTTTCAGCAACACAGCAGCAAAGGAAGTGTTTTTTTTATTATTGTCCATCTGGAAGGCTCAAACTTTTCAGTTTGCTTGGATTTTGCTTGTTCTGCAAGTAAGATGTATCACTCAAATGGTTAAACCATATCCATCCTGGCTGCAGGGAAGGATATGATAAATCAGGGACAGGCAACTTCTCATGATCTGGAGGCAACATTTGTCTTAGCCTGGACCTTGAGCAGTTACATTCCATCTGAACCACCAAACCTTCATATGGGTCCAGAGTGGCAACTTCCATCTCCAGAAGTTTCAGGGAGGCAAGAATGATTTGCTGTTTGTATCCATTTCTTTCCCAGCCCTGATTTAGGCTGGCCACTTTTCTGTTTCAAGCAAGGTATTTTCTGATCTAAAACAGCCTCAGGAGAGGAGGCAAAAAAAACAACAACACCCCACACATGGAAATGGCTTCTGCGAAGCTTCTGAGGCACAACAAAAATTTGGGAGGCAGGATACACCCTGGAAGCCACACACATCTCAAGGGATGGACTTTATCTACCCTTTTGACAGAGACATATTCGATTATGTATGGCATACAGAAAGCCAACATTTTCTCCTTTCCTATTAACACTAGAACACGGGGTCATGCAATAAAATGAGACAGACTGAAATCCAAAGGAAGGTTTTCAATTTTCCCCCATAACTACCATAATTAACTAGCTCAGAAGTCTTCTGGAAGGGATAATTACATAGTTCCACCAAGGGCGGGTTCTTTGCAGTCTCCACATCAGGGCCAGACCCTGACATTAGTCAAAATGAGACAGTCACCTGAGGCAGGGATTGGGAGGAAGCATCAAGATGTTGGAATATGCCATGCACCTTGCCCTGTGTCTCTGAAGCTAACCTGATGCCTGCCGGTGTGACATAGGATTGTACCTCACTGTCAGTGTTGAAGCAAAGCTCAATGGCTGATCCTACATTAGCCTAAGTATATAAGAAAAAGGGTGCCATTAATTCTTTGCCTGGGGCAGCAAAATGTCTTAGACTGGACCTCCTCCATGATTACAGGCAGTTTTCTTCCAAAGCAAACATCGGGTGCCTATAAGTCTGCTTCAGGTACCCTGAAACTACACTTCACCCAGAGATAAGCCTTTCCTAAACCATAATTCTCCAAATATTTGGGGCTACAATTTTGGTCAGTCTCAGCTACTACGGCTGGGGATGATGAAAGTAGAAGCCTCAAATTGGAAGGCACAGGATTAGGAAAGCAATGTGATAGAAATATCCTTCATCCAATGATTTTGATGAAGGTTTTGTGAGGGGAGGGATTCTGAGGTGTTACGAGGGCTACCTTTATTGCACAGTAGTGATCCATCATGGTACTGTCCAGTTTGTATAGGACTGATGCTTTATATAGAAATACAGTCTACTTACTTTCTCCTAATGAACTCTTGTCAATTTAGAAAAAAAAAACACAAAAAAAAACCCCCACACACACATGGAACACAAACACGTACAATATTGCAGCTAACCTGAAAGAGGTATATTCTTAGCCTCGACAAACCAGAAAGCCATTTATTATCTCACAATATGTTCGAGTTACACAACCTAGTTCCTGCCAAAAAGCTTTTAAATTATATTATAGCAAGTGCTTTCTTCTCTTCTGCCAAAGTGTTGCTTCAGTGATTCACATCAGAAAAAGATTGCCAGAATCTAATAAAGCTTAAACCAGAGGTGTTCCAGGACAGATTTTCTTTTGTGTGTGTGTCTACTTTGGAATACAACGCTTGGTGCCACGATGCTTTCGTCTCTCTCTTTTTTAAAAAAAAATCTTTTGTTTTTGCCTGATATGCTTGGAATAATGAGATTGGGTATTTTGTAATCTATGATGTCAAAAATTCTCCTCTTTCTTTTCAGGAGAGGTAAAAGGAGAGAAACTGAAGCCTAATCCAGGACTTGATACTGATTGTATTCCAACTGCTTTAAATCAACAGGCATCCTAAGATCCTTCCTCTTGTCTGTCTTCTTGACTCATTCGTTTGTGCTACTGCTGTACAGGACAAAGAATTCTGCTAAATGGATATTACCTTATAACAGGCGATCACATCTGGACTAACAGAAAGGAAAGGTGATCAGATGACAACATACATTCAGTCCCAACCAGTTCAACCTTCCAAACACAGGAAAATCCAAGAACTGTTTTCTACTGCTGATGAAGGTAACTTTGTATTTTTCCTTTGTAATTCTTATGCACATTTGCATTCTTTACACCATGTTAATACCCAATTAAGTAACTTGCATTTTAAATTTATTTTACTATCTGTCTGATGCAATCATGTATTTTAAGCCACACACTTCTATGTAGTTCAAAATACTGAAGATACTTGCACTTGCATTCATGCCCTGAGTCCACTGGGCTGAAAAAGCGCAACTTTGAATTCATATTGAATTCAAATTAACATGACTTTTTTACATGAATGCAGAAGGGCTATACAGTGACTTTTTTGCATTTGATATTGTCTCCTACTGGAAACAAGGCAAAGAGTAGGATTCTTAAGTGACATTTCCAATTTTAAGAATGAGATAGGGCTGGTTAAGTGTAACCTACCTTCCTATCCCCCAAAATTGACAGAATTAAAATAAGTAGAATATAATGCTAGTGAAAGGCAGAATAATTGCTGTAAGCCGCCCAGAGACCTTTGGATAGTGTGGGCGGCATATAAATTAAATAAATAAATAAATAAATAAATAAATAAATAATTCTTAAAACACAGTAAATCAGTGATACATAAATCACTCCTGTTTCCTATAAAATGTGGTACCCGTGTGAAGTATTCTGAGTTGTTGGTACTTCCCATACAACTCTGAACACATCTCATGCCAGCTGATTTGTGATATCAAGCAAGCGTGGTCCTGGTTTGTACTTGGATAGGAAATTGCCAAGAAATTATGGGTTTCCAGATAGGGCAGGAAGGAATCCCTGTCTGAAATGCTGGAATTCTGCTTCCAATCAAAGCTGGCAATCCTGAGCTACATGGATCAGTAAAAGACAGTTCTCTATGTTCCAATACAGTGGTGCCTCGCTAGACGATAATCCGTTCCACTGAAATCGCTGTTTAGCGAAATCATTGTCTAGCGAAAAGCATTTCCCCATTGGGATGCATTGAAACCTGTTTAATGCATTCCAATGGGGAAGAATTGTCGTTGTCTAGCAAAGATCAGCCATAGGAAATCCGCTTTGCGAACCGCTGATCAGCTGTTTAAATCGCTGTCTTGTGAAGCTTAGGTCCCGAAAACACCTGTTTTGCGCGCACGGAGGAAGCTGTCAAAATGGTCGTCTAGCGGAAATCGGTTTGTGAAGCAGGGACCAAACATTGTCCAGCAAAATTCCCCCATAGGAATCACTGTTTTGTGAATTGCTGTAGCGATCGCAAAAAGTCAATGTCTAGCGAAAAAACTGTCATGTGGGGTAACTGTCTAGCGAGGCACCACTGTGTTTTTATGGCATGGTCTATTTCAGAACCAAACACCTAGGAAGGAGTGGTTTTGGTGAAGGAACTCAGGTGGGCGAATGTTCACCTTATCCATGCTTTTGCTTAAGTCATTCCGTGAGCTGCTTTATCTGAAGACCACCATAATCAGATCCCCCCCCCCAAAAAAAGTCTGCTTACCATCTTTAGGTTTCCCCATAAGATAAAGATTAAAGAGTCTCCTAAGAGAGTCTCAATTATTAATATGCACAATGTGACATAGCTTTTCTTTCCGGCACGAGGTTTACCCTATGATACTAAAGACTAAAATCCAGGAGTACTAAGGAGAGGTATTCACAAATATTAGAGATTTTACATTGATCAGCTGTTGCTCATTTTATTTTCACCAATAACTGTTTGTGCAGCTGCAGTTAAGATAAGAGAGATTTGAATTCAGCATGAGAAACACATGTGGTCTGTGATAAGTATTCATCTTGTGTAAAGACACATAGGGTAATTGTGACTTGTACTGTGAAGGGTACAAAAGATAATGTAGTTTTCCCTTGATAGTTATTATACGATTATAATGTACTTAACAGTAAAAAGCAACAGGAGAAAAGCATGGAAATAATTCAAGAACAAAACAGGAAAAAGTGGTCCTGGATTTAGATAACAGCTGGCTGGCTCTTAAGCTGCTCTATAACACAGAATCACCCCCCTTCCTGTAATAGGTAAAGGTAAAGGTTCCCCTTGACCATTTTTGTCCAGTTGTGTTCGACTCTAGGGGGCAGTGCTCATCCCCGTTTCCAAGCCATAGAGCCAGCATTTGTCCGAAGACAGTTTCTGTGGTCACATGGCCAGTGCGACTTAGACACGGAACGCTGTTACCTTCCCACCGAGGTGGTCCCTATTTATCTACGTGCATTTGCATGCTTTCAAACCACTAGGTTGATAGGAGCTGGGACAAGCGACAGGCACTCACTCCGTCGCGTGGATTTGATCTTACGACTGCTTGGTCTTCTAACCCTGCAGCACAGGCTTCAGCGGTTTAGCCCGCAGCGCCACCACGTCCCTCCCGCAGCGCCACCACATCCCTCTGCAGCGCCACCACGTCCCTCTGCAGCGCCACCACGTCCCTCTGCAGCACCACCATGTCCCTCTGCAGCACCACCATGTCCCTCCACAGCACCACCACATCGCTCCGCAGCGCCACCACGTTCCCGTAATAGTTTGCTAGAAATAAACAATTGTTCGAATTACAACTAAGAGCTCATCCACACAGTGGTGGTTTCTCTGGTCGTTCTGGAGTCGTTCTGTGTCATTCTGGTATTTCCTGTTGCCAATTTGAATAGATCATCCCAAAATCTATGTCCACATTGGGTGTGTGTGTTGCTAGTTATAGTGGGATTCACTGGAGTGTCCCAGTACTGACTATCCACACACATCCGGAATTGTCTCCTGATATCTCACACATAACACCAACTGCCCTCCCCTTCTGCCTCACTCCACAAACTTCTTTCTCTTCTTCCTTCTCTGCTTGCCTTACTTGTCCACATGATGCAGAAGTGTATAGATTTACGAGCAGAAAAAAATGCCCATAACAAATATTTTCAAATGACCTACTTCCAGAAAGTGGATCAGCACAGACCAATACAATACTGTACTAGGGTCCACATGAGCAGATCCTACTTTTTAGTAAAAATAGAGCAAAAATACACTGCCACCCCCAGATAGCTTATAAAAAGTCCAGGAAAGCAAGAGATTTTGCCCCATTTTAACTTTGTTGACATTAGTTTCAGCCCTCCATTGTGTGGACACCAGAATGAAGTACCGGGAACATGGAGACAAGAAAATTGAACAAATGCCCATTGTGGATAGGAGCTCTCAGACCTAAATTCTGATTGAATGACCAGGATTCATTCAACCAGAAGGTGGCACCAGCATTGTAGAACAATGTTGCTGTTTTGTGCCGTCAAGTCACCTACGGATTCTGCTTAAGGTCAAAAATTATTTGTGGTACTCTTGTGTGACATTTTTATTATGATGTACCAGAAAAAAAGAAATCAGCAAAATCAAAACCTCTACATTATTTTCACCTGAAAACACAGCATGTGACACATTACTTAAAGATGGTTCTGCAGTTGTTTTTGCTAGGTTTTTGAGATGCTTTAGGAATAAGTGATAAAGTCCATACCTTCTCCTGGATAGACTTCTGGTTAAAGACAATGTTTCCATAGTTCACCTAATCACTTCCCAGAAGAAGAAAAAACACCACTACCACCTAATTTTACTCCAACATTTGTTGGCCAGAACACAGACAGAGTTCTAACTCCTGTCCTCTGAAGATGCCAGCCACAGAAAAACGTTATGAAGAAAAACCTTCAGAACATGGCCAAACAGCCCAAAAAACCTACAACAACCATTGGATCCTGGCCGTGAAAGCCTTCGACAATACATTTGTTGGCAATGTTTGAAACATATATTACAGGGCACATTGTCTTCCACAAGCCTTGAAAATAAAACAGCATACTATATAGAGGATTTCCTTTAATAGATCTACCTGCAAACACTCAATCTGCTTTCCAGTGGCCACATGTCCTCTTTCAGAGAGTATAGTGCTGCAACTTGTGTCCAAATACAGTCTCTGATTTGGGGGTCATGTATACATGTATAAACATTTGCCATGTAGTCCCACTCTTACGTCTGAGGAAGTGGACTTGTCCACAACAGCTCACAATAAAATACAGCAGTTAGTCTTCAAGGTTTTTCCTTATGTGCTAGAACAGACTAACACAGCTATCTCTTCTAAAAATTCTTCAGGGGGGGTTGCTTTCCATATTTGCAAATTTCATTAAAATAATAGCTGATATTGGTGACTGATCTTGTTCTACCTTTTTGTAGGTATAAAATAAAGCCCCAATGAATCCTGAACACAGCCCTCCCGGAAACAGCAGCAACTGCAGCACTGACAACAAGATGAGCCAAGTTCTCTTTCCCTTGCTGTACACTTCTATTTTCATTGTGGGCATAATTATGAATGGACTGGCCATGGGAGTCTTTTTCCAAATCTCCAGCAAATCCAATTTTATTGTCTTTCTCAAGAACACAGTGATTTCTGACATACTGATGATACTAACTTTCCCATTCAAAATTCTCAGTGATGCAAAATTAGTGTCGTGGGAACTAAGAGGGTTTGTCTGCAAAGTATCTCAAGTCATATTTTACTTCACAATGTATATAAGCATTATTTTCTTGGGTCTTATTACTATTGATCGTTATTTGAAAACTGCCAGACCCTTCAAGTCTGTTACCTCCGATAACATATTGGGAGCTAAGATTCTATCCGCAGTTATCTGGATATTCATGTTCTCTCTGTCCCTTCCTAACATGATTCTGACAGATAAGAAACCAACACGTGAGAATGTGAAGAAATGTGCTGACCTGAAATCTGATTTTGGCTTACTATGGCATGAAATTGTAAACTATGTTTGCCAATTTATCTTCTGGGCCAACTTTGCCATCATAGTTGTATGCTACACACTCATTACACAAGAGTTGTACAAATCCTATAAAAGAACAAGAAGTACAGGAAACACAAACAAAAAGACTATGAATATCAAAGTTTTCATCATTATCGGTGTGTTCTTTATTTGCTTTGTGCCCTTCCATTTTGCCAGAATTCCTTACACCTTGAGCCAAACAAGAGATGTTTTTGAGTGTTCAACTCAGAACACTTTGTTTTATATAAAAGAGAGCACCTTATGGCTGACATCCCTGAATGCCTGCTTAGATCCATTCATATATTTTGCCCTCTGTAAATCTTTTAGAAAATCTCTTCTAAGGGTACTGCATATATGTGCTACTAAAAGAAGAAGAGACCAAAACATGGAAACAACAGATGAGGAAACACCAATGTAGCTCAACCAGATAACTTTATAACATACTAGTGTTTGGCAATCTCTTCACCACACGCCTTTTTTTCCTGCAACAGTGAAGCTGATTATAGCTTCCACGGAAATTCAGAATCACATTTAGTCCATGAAACTAACAGCTAGCAGCTTAATGATAATGCACATCACACTACATATTACTTATGCATTTTCTTTTAACTTTATGGCTACACGAACATTGGACCACACTAAGAGAAACCAAACAGGGTGGTGCTAAAGGCACCAAAAACAAAGAAAGCATCTAAAATGTATTGATATATCCATTCCAAGCTAGCTACATTAAAAGGGAAATAAAAGTGATAAGAAATGTATTTTCACTATGTATTATACACTAATCTGACTTATATTCAGAAGAACAGAATTGTGTTGCATAACCTTCCAACCAGAAGCTTAATGGTATCAACAGCAAATAACATCACACAGGCTGTCTGCCATGGAATCCACAGTCTGCTGTGAAGAAATAAAAAACAACAAAGCAAAGCAACATTGTTGAGTGCACCCATGGTCGCTGATATGAAAGTTTCAATTAAAAAATTGTTTTCTCAAAAACTCTCTTGACTCAAAGTGCTCTGAGGACTTTTTAGAAACAGTACTATTCTATAGCATGAGGTTGAAGATGTTTACATTTGTATCACTTGTGTATTCATGGTTTGTTTTTGTTTTTCGGGGGTTTTAGTCAAAATTCTGTTGCTCCATTTATGCTGGCATATGATTGATTATGTTACTGGCAGTGGAAGATTACCAGTAATTGTAGAGTTCTTCCTTTGATCCCAAGGCTCACACAACTTGTGAACAATGAGACTGATTGCATTCATCCACACTGACTGAGTCATACTAGCCCTGAGATCAAAGTAGATTCATAGACTAACTGAGTTGGAAGGGACCTATAAGGCCATCGAGTCCAACCTCCTGCAGGAATCCAAATCAAAACAGATCTGACATATGGTTGTCCAATTTTCACTCGGATGCCTCTAGCATTGGACCACTCATCATCTCTCAAAGTAATTGGTTCCATTGTCATATTGCTCTAAGAGTTAAGACTTGTTTTCTTGATATTTGGCCTGAATCTGGTTTCCTATAACTTGAGCCCATTGTTGCATGTCGTGCACTCTGAGATGACCAAGAAGAAGATTCTTCCCCTCCTCTGCATGACTCTTTTTCAGTATTAAAAAAGGGTTATCATATCTCCCCTCAGTCTTCTTTTCTCAAGGTTTAACATGCACAGCTCTTTCAGTCCTTCCTCATAGGGCTTGGTTTCCAGTCCCTGATTATCTGTTGCCCTCCTCTGAACTTGTAGGAACTGTTCAATTCCCCCTGCTGCAATGTATCTCACCTGAGACCCTATGCTGGCATAATTTACACAACAATGTTATTGTTATTTGTACTGTTATTTGGCTAAAGTGTTAAAATATTTTGAGTTATGACTTTGGTTCTGAAGAGTGCTGAAGAATACTGACAGTTTGTTACCTCTTGCAAATCATCCTATCCCACCAATTTTTGAAAGTTAACCTCTGAACTGATTTTATGGAACCAGCTACCACAATAATTTAAGCAAATAAAATGCACAGATGCCATTTCCATTGTCTAAGTTTACATCAGAATGAAAAATGTCCCCCCTGCTTGTTGCATAGGTAAAGGTAAAGGTTCCCCTTGACATTTAGTCCAGTTGTGTCTGACTCTAGGGAGCGGTGCTCATCCCCATTTCCAAGCCATAGAGCCAGCATTTGTCCATAAACTGTTTCTGTGGTCATGTGGCCAGCGCGACTAGACACAAAATGCTGTTACCTTCCCACCGTGGTGATACCTATTTATCTACTAGTATATACATGCTTTCGAACTGCTAGGTTGGCTGGAGTTGGGACAAGCAACAGGAGTTCACTCTGTCACATGGATTCGAACTGCTGGTCTTTCGACCTTGCAGCCCAGAAGCTCTGTGGTTTAACCTGCAGCACCACCACATCTCTTACTTGTTGCATACTTATATAATATTGGAAAGCTTGTAAAATGACTAAGACTTGCAAAAGTGTCAAAAGTTAAATTTTAAAAACAACGCTTGAGCTTTGTCAGACAAAGGAATACATTTTATTCTGTCAGGAGTGTGGCTTGAATTGATTAGAAAGATCTAAAAATTTATTTATTTATTTTATTAGATTTATACCCCGCACCATCTGGCAGCCAGGCATGTCAGAGTAGCATTGCACAAGAAAACAGGTACAGAATTAGGGCTCTTTCAAATATTCACAAATATTTTCAACAGTTGTTTTGAAAGTGGTATAAATAAACACAATTGAAAATATTTACTTCTCAAGCATTAAGACAGTGTTAGAATGCTTCAGTGCTTCATGGGTCAGTTTTCTTTTCTTTTCTTTTCTTTTCTTTTTGCTATTATCCTTGCTGTCCCTGGCCTCAGCTGCCCACCTTCCCATCTAACCCCTTGATCTAGTGATATACATATTGGTTGGAATCCTATTGGAGTTCTACACCATCATCAGTCTGATTGCATAAATGGCAATAGTGATTAACTAATTAGCAAGTTGTTCTTCACATTTTTGTGCCAGACGTACAACTTGGCCTGTGATCAGGAATGCAAACAGCAACATGTTAATCAGCATAATTCACTCCTGCTGTTTACATAATTATACTTACAACAGTGTAAATCCTTGATAGGATACAGGCCAAGTGATTTTTAAGTCTTTAGTTTAGGGTAATCTAGTGTGCCAGCTGTACCCATTCCTGGGGATGTCTGATATGGCTAAGGTGACACATGCGTTACTTACATTCTGGCTGGTTACTGTAACATGTTCTATGTGGACAGCCTGTAGAAAGTGTCAGGAAACTTCAGCAGGTGTAATGCGCAGCAGCCAGATTGCTGACTGGAGCTGGTTACAATGCTTTTTTTTTCATTAAAAAGGAGAAAACACTGATTTATAGCAGAATCCTTCACATAACTACTCAGACATTATATTCCACTTAGTTCAGTGGGGATTACTTCCAAATAAGTGGGTACAGAACTACAGTCTTAACTAGAGATAGGCATGAATTGAAAAACAAATGGCAAAGTTTATCCAAACTTGCTAATTCATCAATTCACGAAGATGAAACAATGAATTTTCAGCAATGTTTGATTTGTCAATTTGTTGGGCAATAAAACACACACTCCAGGCACCTAGTGATGCTAAAATATCAGAGACGCTTCCACTGACTCTCCTCTATAATCCCTCAAGGTTTGATGAAGCTTGGGATTCAGATGTCCAAGATATACATCCACAAAGAGGGCCGCCCAGGAAAGTTTCCCGCGAGCACCTAGAGACATCAAAATCACGAAGAAGCTTCCCATGGCTCTCCTCTACACCAGTGGTCCCCAACCTTGGGCCTCCAGATGTTCTTGGACTTCAACTCCCAGAAATCTTGGCCAGCAGAGGTGGTGGTGAAGTCTTCTGGGAGTTGTGATCCAAGAACATCTGGAGGCCCAAGGATGGGACCACTGCTCTACAATATCTCCCAGTTTGGTGATAATTGGATTTTCCCAAACCAGCTGCTAAAGGGCACTTTCCTGGAAGGACTCAGTTTGTGGTTGTAGAATTTGGATGTCCAGAACCAAACTTCACTAAACTTGTAGGCCTTGTAGAGGTCAGGAGAAGCTTCTCTGTGAATTTGGTGTCTCTAGGTGCTGGTGTTTGTGTGTCATTTTATAGGTTTTAAAGTGAAAAACAAACTGACAAATCAATGCATCAATTTGACAGAAAAAAATAAATTCGTAATTTGTGATTTATCATAAATTAAGTCAAAAAGAATCACCACTCTTCTGATTTGTGCCCATCTCTAGTCTTAACCTGGAAAAAATCTGAGATCAAAATTTAACACAGGACTCAGCCCATAGATTTGACCATGAGACATCTATCATTCCTTTATACAAACTGAGAAGTCACTATATGGTGTATCAGAAGGCTAGGAAAGGAAGCAACAATGACTTCAGGATGTCATTTCAATTTAACACAAAACTGGTATTAAAGTGTAAGTTTTTGTCACAAAAATACTAAACTATTTCCAAATACAGATTTGTGATTTTTCTTTTATATCCTTAGATGTTAAAGATGGCCTATAATTATATTTTAAAGATTGACTGAACGTCCAGATGAAAATTTATGGGTACTTCTTCTTTAAGAAGGAGCTATTACTCATGCCATTGTCTGCAAATGTCTGCAGTTACCCAATTACAGGAACAGTTTTACCAATGTGTAACCTGGTCTTCTTTGTGTGTTCTTCTTAGAAGACCACAAACAGGAATTTTTGTGACCAAAGAAACAAGAATAGGTCATAGGAATTATTGTAAACAGGGAAGCACAAAGGGAGAAGTTTCTTGGAAGATATTTTTGCCACCCATTGTGCTAGATTGGACCATTCATGGAACACCATTTCTATTGGGTTTTAAAAGAAGTATCACAAACATTAAGAGAATGTCAGAAATGTAAGCATACGCAAGAGCAGAGCAGGGAAAGGGTTATCTGGCTGCCCAGATATTGTTGGGCTCCAGGTCCCATCAGCCTTCACCAACACTGGGATAATGGGAGTTACAGTCCAAAAACTACTTTTTCAATGTGTCAAGTATTTCCCCTACTGTTAATGGCTACTAGTCAAAACAATTCAATGAACACAGTGAGGTTGTTGCTGCAGCTGGCTGGGTTTGCTCCGACCGCCATTTTGTTTCAGAAGAAGTACTACAATTGGATCCAGTAGGCAAAAATATGTAGAGCGAACACCCCAACATTCTCACATACACATATGCACAAAATGTCAGGGAAGCAAGCAAACAATCCCTTACATGCTTGGTGAAGGATCACCATAAGCACATATGCATGCCCACGGGTTCACACCTACACAGAAACACAAACATCTGCACACACAAGTTTACAGACTTACACTCAGGTTGGCTGTGGATTTAAAGACTAGTGGTGACAGAGGGCCTGCAAGCACATAAAGCTCCTCGCACAGAAAGAGTAGGGAATTTCTTAGACAGTAAGCCAATACTGGACACAACAGTGGGTGCTTCTGAAGTTCCAGGCTCTTACAAACACTGCAATACTGGACCTAATATATGTTTGCTAAGACCAGGCTCTTACAAACACTGCAATACTGGACCTAATATATGTTTGCTAAGACCAGGCACACAAGTCTGTATCATGAGATGGCTCTCTAAAAGTCAATGTTGCTTTTGAAGGCAAAGACAAACTCCAGTTTGATAGGTCAAATGTAACTAGCAAAAGAAGAAGTATGGGAAAGGCTACAGCTCGCTTTAGCTCACTTTACATACATGTTCAGTTCTATAACTTTCAGAGGTTGGCCATTTAGTATGTCACATCAAAAGCAACAATGAAGTTTCACCACAAGACAAACAATTTCAGCCTATTTCATCAGAAATGGACAATCATGTCGCATTGTCCATGAAGTTGCTTCCAACTTATGATGGACCTATAAATTACTGACCGACCAATCACTAACAGGCCCGCGCAGGTCTTACAAACTAAAGGTAATCTTGCTCTGTCTTCCTTTCTTTTTTCTCTTTTCTTTTTTAATATAACAAATATTAAAGCATGAACATCTAACAGGAAGAACTGATACAAAAACCTTCTCTGATATCCTAAGAAGGCACTGCAAGTCAGTGTAAGTATCAATGAATCAATCTGACCAAGGACATAACTCACAAAAAGGTTTAATTTCTGTATTCCCAGAGCATCAGACTTCACTGGAGTGGAAGAAGCAATCTGAAGGATGTTGCTGTTATTTTCCACTCATTTGTCAAAACATTTTAGCTAATGTATACAAGCACACTAACTATAATATATATAGAAGAATGTTAGCACAGAATTAAATGAACTCTGAGTAAAATGAAATAAGGTATTGTTAAAAGAAAACATTTGAATCAAACTAAGCTTTAAAAAGTACTTAGAAGTTTATTAATAAGAAAATGTAGCATTCAAAAGTAATTAAAACAAATTAAAAGCATATTAGTAAAAAATACAGCATTTCATTCTATTTCTGATTTTTCCACTTATTCAGTCAGTTTCCCTCTGTATTTTTTCGTAGTCCCTGCTTTAAATGAAAACCTGTTCTATATGTCATACTACTGCATATTTTCCAATATACTAAATCAGTACTAAATATCAAGGTCTAACCATGTGATATGTGAACACCTTCCTTGAGATCGTTAATACAGGAAGGAAATGTGCCTGGTGAAAAAAATGAGGAAGAACATGTTTATAAGACACAAGACAGCTTGTGAAATCAGGCTTCTCTACTGTTTGTACAGTGGCATGAGGTTGTCTAGTACAAAAGTAGTTGTCACATATCCTGCAACAAAAGGTAAGTTATTTTATTCATGGTCTTATTTTACATATTCATATATTTAATCGTTATTATCAGGCTACTCACAAAAACATTTCATTCATAGAATTCTGCAAAACAATTAGAAAATTTACTGTTTATATACAAAGTGTGTTTATATTATAATGTAATAATCACATATAAACTTACTTGCTCTGTGTGTGTGTGTGTGTGTGTGTGTGTGTGTGTGTGCGTGCATGTGTGTGTGTGTGTGTGTGTGTGTGTGTGTGTGTGTTTAAATTGAAGTGTGATATAACAGATAGAGTGCCAGATTAGGATTCAGGGGACCCAGGTTCAAATTTGTGCTGAACCATAAAAACTCACAAGGGGAGGAGATGTTTCTCATAAAGCTTCTTGTTAAATATTTCACATACCCTGTACATTGCCACAAGTTTGAAGTGATTCAGTGGCACATAACAACAATACACAATGTGTATTGTAGCTGTAAACTTTAATGTATAACACAATAAAATTTGGAGGAGAAAAGAACTCTGTTTAGCTTTGAACTGCAACACAACGCTTACTTTTTCAATCAGGTATATTTATACATGCATGTGCCACTTTCCCTCCAAGCAGCTCAATACACCTTACATGATCCTCCCTTTTCTCGTGTTACTCCCAAAGCATCCTTGTGAGGTAGGTTAGTCTGAGAAAGAGGAGAAGGCACCCTGTAAACCTCTTTGGCTGACTGGTGATTTAAACCAGTGTTACCCCAGTCTAGCACTACACTATATCATACTGAATATACCATCTTCTGAGGTATATTTTAAAGGCACTGTGCCATGTTCCACAGAATAAATGTGCTAGTCCCAGGCATGATGAATAGCTTTGGTATCTTTTGTCCCCTGAAGCATGGCCGTCCCAGCCCACATTTTGAGGCATGTCTGAACTTCAATAACATGTTATCACAAGTTCAATGTAATTCAGAACTGTGATGCCTATAAGTGAATTCAAAAGTGTCATAATTCTAAATTACATGATACACTTCTGGCTTCTTGCCTGAATTAGGGAGGACCATCCCGAAATGACCTGAAAACTTCACTATTTATATGTGTGCTTATTTCCTGGGGAAATGTGTACAATTTGAATTCTCTCATCATAAAAAATTACTCTTACACACAAATATACAAAAAAGAAAATTTCCCATTGATCGCTTGTGCAAGTGAAAATCCCTTTTGGCTGGCTTGATTTAGGCAAAGTAAAAAATAGCGACAAGAATAAAAAGTCTGTTGTTATACAGTAAACACCATTATCTCACCTGAAAGTTATGGTAACCTATGGTTTTGTAATTAACAGCGCTGCTCAGGTCTTTCAAACTAAAAGCTGTGGCTTCCTTTATGGAGTCTGTCTAGCTCACATTACAGCTTCCTCTTTTCCTACTGCCTCATAATTTTCCAATCATTAATATCTTTTCCAGTCAACTTGTCTTCTCATGCTATGTTCAAAGTACAAAAGCCTCAGTTTAGGCACTATAGCTTCTAGTGAAAAGTCAGGTTGGATTTAATGTAGAACCTATTTATTTTTCTTTCTCGTGGTCCACAGTATCAATTAAAGTTGACTTTAACACCATATTTAAAAAAAAACAATAAAAACTTCAATTTTCTTTTCCCCTTAATTTTTTGTTTATATAGGAAATCTTTAAAAAATTCAGTTTTGTGACTATCAACATAAAAAAAAAACATTTAAGTTATCTTATTCTTCCTTTTCTTTAAACAACCCAGATAATTAATAAATAATGCAATTGACTTGGACATCTTCTCTTCTGTCAATCTATCTGGAACCTGTGAAGGGAAAATATACCCCTAGGAGGGTATTAGCTTGTGATCCTTGGATGGGCATATCTTCTCATGGGAAAGTAGTATATCCTCTCCTTTGTCAAAAGCCCTCAACATTAGGGAGTAAAATCCCACATTTCCATATCATATGCAAAGCAAAACTTCTCTATTGCTTAGGAGGCCTTTTGACACAGCAGTTAAACTGCAGCACCGCAGTCAAAACATGCTCACAACCTAAATTCAAAACCAATGGGCTCAAGGAGCCGACCCAAGGCTTTCTCCTTCTCCCATTCTTTCAAGGTCAGTAAATTGAGGGCCCACCTTGCTGGGGGTGGGGGCAATATATATAATTAAACTGTAAACGGCATTGAGAATACTGTAAGCATTATGGAGTGGTATATAAGCAGCACACTTTGCTTTACTTTAAACATTAAATCCTAATCAAGTCAATGCCTAGTGAGCAAATAGATTGCTTTTGTACTTGATAAAGAAATGAATTGTAAAATGTTATTTTCCTTAAAACTTTAATTCTGAAAAGGATTTCTGTATAATTGTTTTACAGACTAGCTGCTTCAGCAAAATATATATTTTAATATATATTAATCTTTCTATTCCCAGTTAGGGAATAGATAGATTAATACCTTTAATAATACTGGGGAAACTTGCTGTTTTTCTTTTTATTTCACTTTGTAGTATAATTATACAAGTTGATGCAAATCTACTATCTTACTCTCTGGAGTTTTACCCTTTCTCTATCCATACCTACCCCCCCCCTAATTCTAAATTCCCCTCCCCATAACCCTATCCCAATTGAAAAGAATAAAAAATTGAAAAAGTGGAATAAAATATATATTTATTGCTTGATCTTTAAAATAAACAGTTCTTTTATTATTTTTATAATGACTGACATCCCATCTACTATTCCTTCTGCAGTCTCTTTTTCTAAATGATGGATGGCAATATCAACATCTCTAATGGGACATCATTCTTCGGACAATGTCATCGAGACACCAGGATAGCCCATGTTGTATTTCCACTCTTATACAGCTTTCTTTTCCTTGCTGGATTTCTACTGAATAGTTTGGCAGTGTTGGCTTTTTTCCAGATTGCAAACACATCAAGTTTCATCGTGTATCTGAAGAATACTTTGGTTTCTGATTTCATAATGACGCTGATGCTACCTTTTAAGATTTTAACGGATTCAGAACTGGGATTGTGGCAACTTAAAGCTTTTGTTTGCCGTTTTTCAGCTGTAATATTTTACGAGACCATGTATATTAGCATAGTGCTCCTTGGACTTATTTCCTTGGACAGGTTTCTCAAGATTATTCGGCCATTTGGGAAGTTTTGGTTGCACAACGTCACATCAGCAAAAATACTCTCAGGACTAGTCTGGTTCTTCTTTTTTGGCCTCTCTTTGCCAAATATGGTTTTGTCAAACCGTGAGGCAACACCACTCACTGTAAGGAAGTGTGCTTCATTGAAGAATCGCTTAGGACTGAAATGGCATGAAGCTGTAAACCACATATGCCAGGTCATCTTCTGGACTATTCTGATCTTAATCCTATTGGTTTACATAATTATTGCAAAAAAGATCTACAGCTCTTACGTAAATACTCAGATAAAAGAGTGCAAAATTAAACAAAGAGCCAAGAGTAAGGTATTTATAATTGTTGCTGTTTTCTTCATTTGCTTTGCCCCTTTTCATTTTGCCCGAGTACCTTATACTCTTAGCCAAACTGGCAAAGGTATTGACTGCAGCATACAGAACCGACTATTCATAGCAAAAGAAAGCACTCTATGGTTAGCAACTGCCAATATATGTATGGACCCTCTGATATACATATTACTGTGTCGTCAGTTTGTAGAAAAAGCTTTCTGTGTTAAACTGCGAAAATCTAGGAATACAATTCAAGAAAATATAACTATTGCACTAGATACTGGTATATCTGCGTAGTAATTTTGGATGAAGATTTCTTTTTCTTATTCTGAAATTGTTCTAGTTTTGTAGTATACTGTATGTACATTTATATAGACACACACACACATGCATGCTAATGATTATAATATAATCAAATGGCTATGTGTTTCAGATCTTGCTTACAACAATATATTTCTCATTTTAAATGTTACATGAATAGAAGAGGATGGTGGCCACATCTGCACTTTGTTTAAAGGTATTTCTTCTGCCTGGTTTCTCCACAACAATCACAATTATTTAAGCATCAGTTGATGCTGTAAGTCTGGTAATAAGCCTCGTAGTACTCAATGGCTTTCTTTTGAACAGACACACATAGACTGCACTGCCCTATGAGCCTGCCTGAATTTTAAAAATATTTAGGAAAGGCCCATCTCTTCCTAGAGGTGGATTTGGTGGAGACAAGAAGGGCCTTCTTTCCAGCTGCTTTCACTTGCTGGAGTTGCTTAGCAAGGGTATTTACAATGGTAACTAAATTTGCATCTTTGCTGTTGTCTCTCCACAAGATGCAAAAACTTATTTTAAAAGCATGCCTTTATTGTATAAGCAAACATTCCGTTTAAGGGGAGGTAACTGGTTAGGTAAGCACGCTCACATTTAGCACTAGTCTTAGAATTCATTGTGTTTCCAACTGTTTTTTATTTGTTTTTTTGTTTTGCATATACAGTATCACTATTTTGTTTTATTATTGCCTTGAGCACTTCTTTTGTAAATTGGCAGATGAGCGACAGACAGACAGACAGACAGACAGACAGACAGACAGACAGACAGAGACAGACAGACAGACAGACAGACAGACAGACAGATAGATAGATAGATAGATAGATAGATAGATAGATAGATAGATAGATAGATAGATAGATAGATAGATAGATAGATAGATAGATAGATAGGGTATCTGTTAACCTGGGGATCTTTGCTAAATGAAAAAGGTGGGTGATTACAAGAGGACTGGCTTTTTCAGCAGTGGCTCTCCCACCCCTACAAAATGCTCTTCGTAATGGGGCCTATCAAGCATCTATGTCATTTTTTTCCTAACTAGGTAAAAATCTTTCTGTTCTTCTAGGCATTTAATGAACTATTTTTAAGGTGTTTATATCACAGTAATCTTTTTTTTTCCTTTTAGTTTTACTTTAGCTTGATATGACACAGCAATTTTTGGCTCTGCTGTGAATTTATATTGTTTTTATCACATGCTTATTTTAATCATATTTTCATTGTTTGTACTTAATACTTTTTAAAAATGTATTATAAGTGTGCAATATCCAGAGAACTCGGATTATCATTGACAGGGGCTGTACTTGATGATCCGTAGGGTCCCTTCCAGATGATGATGATTATCAGGAGGTCAAAAGTGCAATATTAAATAAATAAAACTATTTTCTGTTACAATTTATGCGTGGCACGCAGTTATGGGTTTCTTTTTCTCAAGCAAAAGCAAAGGTTTTCAGAACATGACCTCAGGTAAGTAATGCACAGGTAGAATTCAGTTTTAGAAAAGGTAGCCATGTTAGTCTATGCAAGCATATCAGGCAAAAACAAAAGAAAAGTTAAAAAGACCCACCTTAAAACTACTATATTTTAATGTAAAAGTTCATGGAGCTTTGCCCACTTCTTCAGACATATGAGATAAACTACAAGGATCACACAGTAAAACATTCATGCAACAGTTTAAGGTGCCTCATTTTTGTCTCTCTTTTGTTTTTCTTTTGTTTTTGCCTAATATGTAAAATTGAAGCCCCCAAGGCATAAGTGCTATATAGTTTTATAACAGAGTTTCCCAACAGGAAGAGAAATGAAAAGATCAGCACAAGGGCCTTAGGGACCAGGCTGAGAGGCAGCAGATGCAGGATGCTTGCTTCTGTTAGTGTTATGGTCACAACAAGAAGTGAAGCACTTTTCATGGGAATGAAGGTTCCTGTATGAAGATGTCAGCTTGCAAGTTCATAAAATACTTCTTGGATTTTGAGATTTGTGATATAAACAGGAATTATTATTTTCTATTTTCCATGACTTGCTCCCTCCAGTACACTCTTCCACAAGTTGGTACTGTCCAGATATGTTTGTTAGATGACCATTCCCAGGATTTCTGAACATTGGCTGGGGGCTGATAGCAGCTGACATCCAAACACATCTGGAGGGTAGCAGACTGGGAAATATCCCTGTCAATTATCTCCGATCAAATTCTTCACGTTACACAGTCAACAGAGATATTTCCCAGTCTGGTGAAATGTGTTCTCTGTTTCTTAAAAAAGGTGTTTAAGGCCTAAAACAGACCTTGAGAGAAGAATTGTGTTTATATGGCAAACTGCATACCACAGAAGCTTTTGGGGGTATTCGTATAATTGATAATGTAGGGGCAATTTTTGCAGCCCTTTTTACATTTACCATGGGAAGAATCTTTAAAATTTCCTCATATCAAACAGAGAGAAAAAACATATTCCAACAATATTTTGGCCAAATCATTCTTTAGACATACTACAGAAAGATATAGCAAGACAGAGCATTAAGAGATGTGTTAGTATTTTAAAACTTTGTAATATCATGAGTTAGTGAGACAGTAAAAAGCTCAAGAATAAATTTTGTCTGTTATCTGTGTTTGAGTGATAAATCAGAGTTAAATTCTTTATGGCTAGCACAGTATAGTAAGCTCAACCAGGAGCTCTTTGATTGGCCCAGCCAGGAACAGCGAAAGCTGATTTTGCAGAAAGACGGTCATTGGGAGGATGACTGAGTCAGACTCTATGCACTAAAAAAAGCTATAAACGTTAAATAAGCATTTTTAACACCACCACTGGAACACGGTGATTATCCAGCAGTACAATGTACTGTACTACTGTTAAAAACCATAAATGTCAGGAAATAAAAGGTGGGAAAATGAACTAGACCATAGTAGCAGATTACACAAAGCTTACATTTCACAAGCTGCATTGCATGACCTTCTTGGGCGCAGATTAGAGAAAATGTGTTGACAAGCCACGCAGGGGTGATATTACTGTACAAGTTGTGATATCATGTTGCAGTAGATGTTGCACCTGCAGAGGTTACCAGTAGGATGTTCTTTTTTGGAGAGGACAGTTTTCCTTTTAATGGGGCCCCTGAGGTCAATCCCCTGTTGGAAGGTACCCTCCATTTGAAGGGGTGTCTAATTTCATATCTCTGCTTATAAATTGCAATATACAATCTTGTGCAAAATAGTGGTCTCTTTTGTCCTCTATTTTTTGTTTCCAATAAGTAGCAATTATGTGGCATCAAGTTGCACCTGGCACACCAACCCTAATACGGTCTTCAATGTATATGAGTTATTTAAGGAATGGCATTACCACAGCCACTCCCCAATAGGGTCCATGACCAAGCAGGGATCTGAATCCAAACCTCCTGAGTCCTAGTCCAAATTTCAATCTAGTGTCCCATATTTACTCTCTCACACTCTCACATGATTATTTGCTATCAAGTTGATTCTGACGCAGGGGTGACCCTTTCCAGAGTTTTCTAGGTGTACTCAGAAATGGTTTGCCATTCCCTTTTTCTCAGACACTTTGAGCCTATACAGCTTGCCCAACACTTGACAGGCTGCCTGTTTGCTCAGGAGGTCCAATGAGGAACCCAATTCCAGCTTCTTCTCTCACTTTAGTCACTCCATACTCACTCATTCTGAGGTCATCATCAGCTTACAGTTATCACTTAACAGTGACAGTTGGGAAATGCACAAGCAGATCACTGATGCTGCATTGGAAAATCTGCTGCTGTTGCTCTTTGTTTATAATATTTTACCTCATCTTTCCCCTCAGAAAGGACCCAGGCAGCTTACATCATTAAGAGACAGTACGTAAAACTAATAACACAATATGGAAAGATCAAAGAAATATCACACTAAACACAGTAGGCAAAAGCAACACCAGAATACATTCAAAGTAGTAAAGTACAGCAATACATTTAACAAACCCCACTCAGGCAGCTAGTGACTCAGGGAAAGCTTGCCTGAAGAGAAAAGTCTTTGCCTGCTTGCAGGGCAAAGATAGGACCAGACCAGCCTCTTGTGGGAGGGAGTTCCAAAGTCTGGCAGCAGCAACAGAGAAGGACCTCTCCCATATCCCCATCAAATGCACCTGTGAAGGTGGCAGGATCGAGAGAAAGACCTTTCCTGATGATCTTAACACCCAGGCAGGCTCATAAAAAGAGGGGTGATTCTTCAGATAGCTTGGGCCCAAGTTGTTTACTGTTTTATAGATTAGAACTCTGAACTGTGCCTCGAACTGGATCAGCAAGCAGTGGAGCTGCTGTTGGCTGAATGTTATCTTACCAGCTGATTCCAATTGCCATACATTCGAACTGGGAATTTTCCAATAATGCAACCTTGGGAACAGGTACTAAACAGAAGATACATTTTGTAGAATTTTTTTTTCTCCTGTTTTTGTACAATATTTAATAAGCAACGCATGATGAATTATTACAGCATGTAAATATCTTCTGGCAGGACATACTGCACAACAGTAAGGGGGGGTTAAATTTAATTATGGGTGTATCCATGATATAAAACAGAACTGCTCCTTAAAACAAGGGTGTGCCAACGGTTTGAGAAATGCCTTAATCAGCTGCTTCTCAGCTTCTTTCATCTTGCAGTGAAAGAGGCCAAGACCAATTTTTATACCAAGGAAGGGCCAGATGAGAGGCTAAATTAAACACATCAAGTTCTGCTTTTTTGTTTTCTTGAAAGAAGAATAATTTTTATTTTTTGCTTGCATTACAGTGATCCAAGTACCCTGACAAACATTTGTCTACTGAAAGCTATCCCCAGAAATTGTTATCCTCTATTTCCAAATTTAAGTCAAGAGGTCCAGAATGATAACTGTGCTAGATCAAGGGTCAAAAAAATTCAAGATAAATTGAACAAAGGGGAAAAAAAGCAGAACAAATTCTGAAAAGGCATGGCATTTTTTCTGCATTTAGAATATCAATTGATAATGGCCATAGAACTAGTGCTTTCATGTCTTCTTTCTGAAACTATACAGCTTGCCATGACCCCCTTAGTCATGCACACACTCCAGATTATCTTGGCTGAGCCCTCTCCCAGGAAGCATAGCAACTTCCAGTCCTTGGCTCTGCAACCAGCTGGACCAACCTACTGAGTGGCACCTACAATTTAGATATTTTTAAGCACTTAACCTATCCTATAAACTTTTTTTGAATTAGAAAAGCAAATCAAGGACTTCAGTAATAATAGCATAGACACTCACCTGGTTATAACTTTCATTTATATACATACATATGCGCAGAATATATATAGATGACTTCACTGGCTTGAATATCTATAGCTACATCTATCACTTTTCTTACAGCCTAGAGAATCACAATAACTGCCTTAGAAATGCTGTCAGCTGAAATGGGCTTGTCCACAGAAAATAAATACTAAAAGACTCTACACAGCTTTTAGCTCTCTAGCTATTGTGCAAGAGATAGCTTATCTCTACCAGACACTAAATATACATTCAAGTTGAATATGAAACAACATATTGTGTGGCAGCCTTAAGATCAGAAAATATCTCGCCAAGGAAGAGATCAATGTGAAACATTATCAGAGCTTCAGCCACAAAAGTAAATTCTCCTGATTCCTTTTGCTTTGCATTGTTTCTACATCACCTCCTGAACTGTTGCCACACAGGACCACAACCATCTGTTTTCACCTTAGTAACTCCCAGCAAATCTCCTGAAAGATCCAAAGTCATAAAGAAATACAACAGATCCTTCAATATCACAGTAGTATTCCCCCAGAACACATATGTCCAAATTCATTTATGCATATCTCCATTTGGCCAAATGATCTTGATCGTCATCAGATCAGAACTCAGTCAAAAAAGCTAATACTCCTGATACATTTAATAGATACCCATTTCATTTAACAGACTTAGGCTGTGGTCATGTGAGGAAAATATTCTCTAGTTACCCCTCAGTTAGATCTTTATTGTTTTTTTCCTGGTCACACGATGCAGTCAAGATGGAAACATTTTCTCAACCAGTGATGTAACTGTGGTTTATTTTCCACTCCCTGGAAGGGCTGTGTTATTTTGTACCTCTGTTGTATCAGTGCACTCCCTGCTGAAATTGCTTATGTGCACAACCTGCCCCGTTTCTTCTCAGAATCGAAGCTAAAAAGGTGGCCGCCATTCTTGCAGCACAAATGTATTTTTATTTTATTTTTTCATGGCCAATACGTATATTTTTATGTTGGTTAAAGTATGCCACAGAGCAATTTGAGTCATTGCTGCTGTACCAGCTTTTCTGTACATTGCTTTTCTCTAATTATTATGAGGAGATTGTTGTAGGGGGAAAATGGCAGATTAAGATGAAAGGCAGAGGAGATTGTGGGGGAAGTAGTCAGACCAACGTGATTCTGCAAGAGCAGCCAGTGCAAAAGAGGACATATTCCCAAACAGAAACCCCTTCCTTATAAATCAATCCTTCAATAAATATTATATTATATTATATTATATTATATTATATTATATAAATATATCAAGGAGCTGAATTGCCCCTTGAAACAAGAGAGAAAATAAACTGGTGCCATGATAAATTGTTACTCCTAAAAGTTCTTGGGACATTCAGCCTTATATATATATACACAGTATTACATGACTGAGAATTAGTACAACAGAGGTACAGAAATTATTGGAAGAACTAGAGAACATTTTCCTCATGTGACAAGGGCCTCAGGTAGTAAAGCTGGAATAGGATTCTTTGTCTAAAACTATGCTCTCTGCTTGATTTGGAAGGACCTCTGTCACAACTCTATTTTAAAAGTGTCTTTGTTAAAGAGAAAGAAAGAACTCATATTAAACAATCTTCAAATACATATGTTGCTTCAGCAGTTTACTGACAAATTACTCATCAGGGACAGTGACATGGAGAGGTTCAAGTCAGGGAGATTCAGAATGGAAATTCAGTTGGTACAGAATACTTTATTTCAATACAAAATAATCCTAGAACTTTCTGAAGTATAGCCTGAACATATATTAAATTGAATGCATCATACTGTTTATCTCACACAATCTACTTTGTTACTCCACCAGTTGCAACATTATTCTATATTATGTAATCAGTACACCGGCTCAGCAAACATGACATCCTTAACTGTTTTTACTTTGAATTGGTGAATTTGCCTTTGCGTACCTTTTTGTGTGTGATTTTTATTCACGAATGAACGGCTGCAATGAACACGGATATTGAACTTTAACCCACTATGACAACTAGCCAACCCTCCTAACATTGCAAGTCACCGAAATACTGGAAATTGCTGCATCATTCTAGGCGACCCAATTTTGAACACAGACAGGCAGAGGGAAATCCTCCTCTGCTGGTGAGCTCCTGGCAGATGAGTTGTAGAGAAGGAAGATAAAGGAGTGGATGACATCTGATCTGTTTTATTTTTGCAAGATTTCCTTGTAAGTTCTTGGAGAAGGTGGAGGAAGAACTTGCAAGGAAGCATGACAGAAAGTGACCTAGAAGTGCCTTGAGCCTGTCGCATAAAGAATCACCCCATCACATGTCAAAATAATAAATAAATTCCAGTGATGCCTGCAGTGGTGATGGTTGTAGAGGTGGAGTATCATGGAGGAGAAGGTTTCATCATAGTAGATAGAATGAGGGGCCAAAATAATGCATGGTACAGTTTTTGCTGATCACAACCTGTGGACAAGTAAATACGAAGCAGCATTATGCCTATTAAAACAAGTACTGTCTATGATACTGCATCTTTATTTAGACTTGTCATAAATATCTTGCATAGCAGATAGTAAAACTTCAAATAAAACTACAATTTCAGGAAGAGCTGGGCAGTAAATCCTCTTTGGGCTTACCAACATCTCAGATACCAGTTTGATATACATGACTAAATATGCTTCCCTTATTTATTTATTACATTTATATTCAACGTTTGTTCCAATGTGCACAAAACAACATATAAATCCACATTTTCTCCTTAATACAACCCTATCAGGTAGGGATGTGGACAGAAAGTCACTGCCCAAACTCCAGTGAGTATGATGAATTGGTAGAGACATGACTCAAGTCCCAGGCCAATACCAAAAATATGGACATTTCAATGGAGAAATCTAGGACAGATTCCTCTTCCTGATATTCAGCGTTCCAGGTGACAAAAATATATGCTATGGATGGATGGAGAAATCAATCAGTAGCAGGATGAGCATTCAGGCTGAAGTAGTACAGTTCAGCAGGATGCATGGATTCAAATGGTGTCTCATGCTGTGGCTCTGTTGGGAGTGAATAGTGGGTGGGAGGCAGAGCTGGCAGTCAGAACTTCAAAAGTGAGGAGAGGGAAAATGCCTACCAGTTTATACAGAGGATAAGAGGCAGACAGCAACAGCAGATGGTTATTTTTGCATTATGTCCCTGTCCCTGATGAGTCATTTGTCAGTCAATTGATAAGGCAACATATGCATTTGAAAGAACTTTATGAATTAGTGACTTCTCAAATGTCTTGTCACTAACAGCCCTGTTCAGTCTTATAAAGGCCCTGGGTTCCTTTATTGAGTCACTACCTCTCATGTTTGGTTGGCTTCTTCTCCTGCTGCCTTCAGTCTTCCCCAGTGAGTCTTGTCTTCTCATGATATTAGCAAAGAACAAAAGCCACAGCTTAGTCATTTTTTATTCTAAGAAGAATTCAGGCTTGATTTGTTCTTCTTATTTGTCAAAAAAAAAAAAAAAAAAACCAAACCCTAATCTCCCTGGCTTTTCTGAAGGACTAATCAAAACAGCATCTAGCCTATTGGCACATTGGTGCTCTGTCATGTGAGAGCAAACAAACTTTGCTGCAGCTACTGCAGCCATGGCTGTTTCACAAGCTGGAGGACTTCATGAAAAGACTTATCAGTTAGCAGAGGACTGCCACTAGTAGGATAAACTAAAGAGACAAATCTCCTTTATATTCTTTGGAGGATAAAGTTGGTCGCTTCCTATACTCTTTAATATTGGGCTTGAATCAGGCTTCAAGGAAGAAAATACAGTATACAGTATATAGTTTATACAGTATTGTATAAATGGAAATGTATCTGATATGTAGACTTGCCCTATATATCAGATACATTTCCATTTATACAATACTGAAGATGTGAGCCTTAGCAATATCAGATCAGCCACATGCACCCTTGATTCTTGTCCCTCCTAGTCTATTAAACCAGACGCTACGATTAAATGAGTGCAGAGGGCAGTGAATGTTTCTTTAGCAAATGCTTCTTCAAATGATTAATGTGAAATATGTACTAAAGAAGCTGTCTCTATTTCACATCACATTGGATAATTTCCAACCAGTCTCCAACTTGCCATTATTTGACAAGATGTTGTGTGTTGGTATATTCTTTTCATTCTTATATGAGATTATAAAACAAGCTCTGGTGACCATGATAGATGAGCAATACCAAGACCTGGGCAGGGAAAATGCTTCTTTGTTTGTTTTTCAGAACCTCTTGGTGGCATTTGATTCAATTGATTCTGGCATATCATTTTGAACTGCCTGGGATGGATGGGCTTCAGAGGTTTCATTACAATGGTCCTGGCCCTCCTTCAAGGATTAACTTTAAAATATAATGTTCATTTTATAAGGTGACTCCTCCATAGCTCATTCCCACCATCTGCCTTATATTTGGCACCACTGACTACCTCTTTAAAATCATGTAATCTTTCCAGTTATATGCTGAGTATACATCACAAAGAAAGAAGAAAGTGCCAAAGCAGTACTGCAGTTGAACATTACAATGACAAAAAATGACTACAGAAGAAACTATACAGCTTTAACACTGACAATACAGAAATTGAAAGAGTTATATGGCATAGTACCGTGGTTCAACCATCAATCCAGCAAGAAATCAGAATAAGATTGAGACTTGGAAAGGAATTAGAAAATATCATCAAGTGTAAGAAGACCAATATCATCCACATTGTTGTATTCCCGATAATTCTGTGCAGGTGTGAAAGCTGTACACAGAAAGTAGCAGCAGTAAAGAAAGCTCATAGGGAAAACGTTATTCATTTGAAATGTGGTGCAGAAGAGAGGTTTACAGATACCCTGGATTGCCTGAAAAATGAGGAAGTGAGTTCTAGAGCAAATCAAGTCTGAACTATTTCTCTCAGAAAAAATTAATGAAACGGAAGCTGGCATACTTTGGGCACATCATGAAAAGGCAAGATTTGCTAGAAAAGACAATAATGCTGGGAAAGGCTGAAGGTAGCAGGAAAAGAGGAATACCAAATATAAGATGGATTGGCTCCTTAAAAGAAGCCACCAGTTTGAGTTTACAAGAGCTGAGCAGGGCTTCAGAGGACAGGGCATTTTGGACCTCTCTCGTTCACAGGGACATCATAAGTCAGAGGTTACTTGCCAGCACATGACAACAACAGCAACAACAAACATAACAAGCCTCAACTTGTGAGATGGAAAGGAATGCACCCAGAATACAAATAACTCAGAGCTAAATTTTAACCCTTTTACAACCATAATTCACAACAACACATACAACAATAGCACTTATTTTATTTTATTTATTTATTTATTAAATTTATACCCCGCCCATCTGGTCTTCTGACCACTCTGGGCGGTTTCCAATGCATGGATAAAAACATACAAATATACACACATAAAAATTATAACATAAGCTAAAAATTAATAAACTATTCAAGATGGCAAAGAAGAAAAGGAGAGAAAAAGAATGCCCAGCGTAGGGGTTGCACGAATCTCCAGAGGGAGATTGTTCCCCATCACCCTCTCAGCCTTACAGTGGTACCTCGACTTAAGAACTTAATCCATATTGAGACTGTGTTCTTAAATCGAAACGTTCTTAAATCTAAGTATCATCTCCCATAGGAATGCATTGAAAACCATTCAATCCATATCTGCTGTTTTTCGTTCTTAAGTCGAGGCGTTGTTCTTAAGTCGAAGCATTAGTTCCCACAGGAACTAATGCAATGCCGGTTAATCCATATCTACCACTAGGGGGCAATTTTTAAATTTGTTTTCTTATTTTGACCTAAGGTGAACTTAGGTCAAAAAAAAAAAAGGTCAGGAAAGGTTTTTTTTTTTCTTTTTGGTTCTTAAGTCGAGGCGCCATTCTCAAGTTGAGGCTCCATTCTCAAGTCAAAGCAACTTTTTGCGAACGGAGCCGCTCTTAACTCGAATCGTTTTTATGTGGGGACGTTCTCAAGTCGAGGTGCCACTGTATATGATTTCAGCTTAATTTCTAAATAAGGCTTCAGATGAGCTCAGAGGAATTTGTTTAGATGAGGCAATATAAAGTTCTGCAAATCCAACCTATCTACCTCAAACTTTGGCAGTACCAGTTAATGAAACCACTAAATCAAGACGTGTGTCAGTCATGTTTGGTTACTGACATTTTTCTGAGTGAACCAGGATTCCCTTGGTGTCTGCCATGCTCAGTGGCTCACATTTGGTGTCAGGAAACAGTTTACAAATTAAAGCAAGTTACATTATGATGTTTTCAAAAAAGAGCAACAGTTCACCTCATGGGAGGTGGATGAAAGCCTCCAGTGGCCCCCAGGTAAATTGAGTTTGAGACCCCTGATCTAGACTGATGAGGAGTTCCTCAAAACATGAAAGCTTTATTGTTTCATCCTGATAATCTCTGACATAGCTGGAGTAGCTGAGGATAGCTCAGTGAGTTGGAGCTAGGAGCTGGGTAGTGTATTTCGTTCCCCACTGTGAAGTCGAACGTTAAGAGTTCAATGCTTCCAGAGAGAAAAGCCATTCTGTTTAGCCTTGAGCATCTTGCACAATTCCAGGGTGCCATATAATAACAGAATAGTAAACTACTTTTGGGTACTCAATACTCAATACTTAGAAAGCCCTGGAAATAATCACCATTAGCTGAAACTGACTTGAAATCTATGATTTGAATTCCTCGCATACAGTACAATGGACTTAGCTTAAAGTCTGCCTCTGCCCTAATTATAGTGATTTCTGAAACTGTCAGTTTTTAAAATAGTGCTTCTTACACATATTATACACACATCACAAACACCTCAAATGAAATACTTTCTCCATAAACACCCTTTATTAGTGTAAAATATGTTTTCTACCTCTTCACAACACTGTTGCAATTTAATCACACTCTGTAACTTTAATTCCATTCCAGAGTCTCCAGACATGAGCCCCAAGTTTCAAAATCTCACCTACGCTACCTTATTGTGAGTCATCCTTAGGTACTGAGAAAGCCAGTTGCTTGAGTTCTTTCTGGCTGGGACTTTTCTGATCAGGCATAAGGTGGAACACATTCATCCAGGTCCTGAATTCCCCCTGCTCAGATTAACAAATTCACCTTGCCCAGAGGGTTGTTTTGTTTTTTGGGTTGTTTTTTTTTTTTCATACTTCAACTAACAACATATCTTTACTCTTGTGCTGGTGAAAACAGACGGAACTTTAATTTTGGGGAGAAGATAATGCATCCTACAGACACTGCTCCGAGGAAAGGAACAAAACCAGAAGAAGAGCTACACAAATGACAGGTAACTTTTAAAAAAATTCAAATGATGTTTGAGGCATAATGTGGAGGCTTGCAATTGCTGAGGGGGAAGTTAGCTCTCTTTTTTTATTAGAATTTGGAGAATCCCTCAGCTGACATGGGCAGGGGCCATGCTGCCTGGGGAATGTTTGGAGGTGTAGTCCCCCCCCCCAAAAAAAAGCAGAAAAAAAGAGTAAAGGAAAGAAAATTACGATCCCAGTCCTCAAATAATTTGGGAAAAAAAGTGTTTTAAAGGAGGGGGAAGATGAAGGGGGGGTGTTCCTTGCTTAGATTTCTATTTGTTTGTAATTTTTAAATACCTCTAGTCAAGATCATATTTCTGTTTCTCTGACTCTGAACAGCAAAAGATTAAATATTCCCATGAAGTATCTGAAAAAGCTACGCACTCCACTCACATGCGGTGTAACATTCAAAGTGGTATTTTATTGCTTATTTAGGAATCTACACATTTCTTAAAATGACTCAGACGATTTCTCCTAGATCTGCTGGGTCTTGCTCAGCAAAAATAGAGTTGGATCAAAATTCCCTTAACATGTTAACGAGACATAAGGGTTCTGAAATCATGCTTGTACATGCCACATTAGGAATCTGAAAACGGTTACAAACAAGAATATTAAATCTCCTCCTCTTAATAGATAATGAACGTGGCTATTGTGGCTGTAGTTTTATACTGTACATGCCTAGCTGAGTAGGAATTTATAAGAGTACGTATAGGTCACTTCAGCTGGTGTAAAGTCTTTACAATACTGTGCACATTTTAAAGGCTGGTACTTTTTGAAGATCACCATATCCACTGCTTTGTTTTCAATCAATGAGGACATGCTATACGCTTTTGCAAAACGCAGGGTGTTTTCTAACATTTGGAGCTGAAAAGTGTATGCTTTTCAATTTCCAATTATTATGTAATGAAAACGGGGGGCGGGGGGAACGGACAGAACAGAACAGAATCCTGGAACAGCAGCTTCAGTTCTATGATATTTGGCTCATTCTCCACTGCCAATCCTGAGATTCTTCCTATTGTTTTTTTGGTTTAATGTAATTGCTTTTGCTCTTGTACAGAGGATAAAGGGACCAGTGAAACCAGGTGTATTCACCAACTGTAAAGAATTAGCTAAAGATGTGCCTCCTTGTATGGGAAGAGGGAGAAGCAGGCATTTGTGAAAGATGTGATTGTTGTCTCAAGGATGTGTGATAAGAAGTAAAAACTATTATTTCCTGCTCTGACTTTCACATCAACTTTCTAGCCTGTCTCTTTCTTTCCACTCCTATTCTAACCTCTTTTTATCCTAAAGTTTTCCTTTCTCACCACCTGCATGCACACCAGCCTCCATTTCACAACCACAGGTGCAGTTCCTCCACTCCCAACCCTAAAGGAATTCCAAGCAGACCTAAGTCACCAGCCACACGGTTCTCTGTACTTGTACTAGCATGCAGCACTGTCTGGCTTACTGAAATTCCCAAGGTGCCCAAAAAGCCCTGGCATTTTAGAATGCAGCTATGCTATACGGCATGCTACCCAGTTCACAGAGGTACATGTCCTTCCAATACAACACTACAATCTGTTGCAGATTTATGCAAGACAACAGCAGAGATTACTACAAAGTGGCAAACAGGAAGTAGAGGCATGTTTTTGTATTGCAATTTCTTGAAATTTTATCTTTATTTTGTTTCCAGGATGATTATAATACAATTCTTCAGTCTGTGAAACATGTATCATAAATGTGCATAATGCAACTCAAATAAGAAAAGGAAGTTAAGAAACAATAAGATATAACTCCTGTCCTTCATTGTTCATTTTTGGGAGTTTGTTGGGTTTTTTACATATACATTGTCAGGTTAACTAGACAAAAATCACTAGATTCATCAGGTTATTAAAAGGTTATTCTAGAAACCAGGACAGGAGATATTGTATAATAAATATTATTCTAGAAATACTATGTTTTAAATTACTGGTCAGATGTCATTTGTCTAAAGGATAAGGTGTATCTATCAGTAGCTATCTGCATGTATCTAAGATCTTATTGTCATGCATGATGTGATAGAATTAAGCAGAATAAAACACGAATAAGAAAAGGAACTTGAGACAATAACACTTATTATGGATATAGAAGATTTCTCTCCTTCTGTGTTCATTTTTGGAAGGTGGTGTTTTTTTTAATATACTGTATAGATTTCCAGGTCAACTGGAGGTTACTTGAATTTCTTCACAAGGAAAAAGGGCACACAGAAATTCAACAAACAAAGAGGTAAACAAACTTTGCTACCTCTAAGGCAAGAATATAGGCCAATGATCAAGAGCAGTTTACCAATATGTCGAAATATTTAAATTTAAATGTTTCTATTTTACATTCTAAGTTATGAGGCAAGCTAAAAGTATTTAAAATAAAACGTTGTCTAACTGCTGGTCAAAAAAAATCGTTAACATTAAAAACCAAACATGATTGAACAAACCACAGGTGGTTTTTTGTCCCAACCATCAGGTCAATTTTTACTTATGGTGACACTTTTGCAGGGTTTTCTAGGTATAGAATACTCAGAAGTAGTTTACTGTTCCCATCTTCTGTGGGCATTCTGGAGCTATGCAGCTTGCCCAACACAGTTTGCCTCTTCTCCCAGGAGCCACTGTGTAGAATCAAACTCTCAACCAGATACTTAACTCTTTGAGCTATCCAGCTACCCTTTTTCCCCACATGACCACCCAATTCAAATAAATGGGGAGGGGCACTTACTCTTCACATTAAAGAGTGCACAGGGAAAATAACAGAAACCCATTTCCCTTGCCTTGATTTCAACAGTTCTCGCCTAGCCTTACTCTGAAAGTAGAACTGAGATGGAAGAAAACTGTTTAAAGAAATGGAGCACAGGAAAATAAGAAAAAATAAAGATTGCCGAAAGCACAGAAGGATGTTGAATATGCTGCTAACAAGTTCAGGTAGCAGCAACAAACTCTACATGCAATAATTTTGCCATAGATTTTCTGGTATTGTCTATCGACATCCTCCATAACAATATGAATCCATCAGGCTCAAACCAGACCATTTCCCCTTCAATACGAACTCTTCTAGCTAATGTCTCTACAGGGTCTTTCCGAGCCCTAATGAATTAGACATTGATGTTGCCTGTAACAGAATATGGCAAACTGTTAACAAAACAAGGGTTGTACCACAAGTGTTGTACAACAAGTGTTGCCTCACAGCATGAATTATTTCTTTTATCAAGTAATACAAAAGTAAATTGCACTGCTTCCAAAGGAATTTAATGGTAAATAATGCATCCAGCTTTCTCAAGCCTCTGAACAGGTAGAAATTATAAACATATTTCAATTTGCTATTTCAGTAGCAAAACTGAGGAGATTGTTGGCAAAAAAATGACAATATCAGGGAACGAGACCAGGCACTTCAGGCACTTGTTTGGAAATTCTTGGGGTGGAGATGGGAGAAACCTCCTCTTTCATATGACTAATAATCCTTCATAGTCATCAACCAATACAACAGGCTTTGTGTATACTTACTCTTTAAACTGTTTGGAGGTGTACAATGTGTAAGAAAGTAGTTTATGAGGCATGTTCTAATAGAAATAGCAAAAAATTTTTGCCTCTTAGGGATGTCCTGATCCAAAGCCATCTGAGTGCAATTTAGTGTGCTGATTCTGTTTTAGAAATGCAAAATTGGATTGGAAACTCCCTGCCTAAATGCCTACTTCCTTTCCCATCAATATTGCTACTTGCAACTAATTTCATAATAAGGAGCTAAATAAAAAATTACTGACGTAGAGTAGAAACTTGGGTCTAAATTAAATCAATGAGAATAGATAGGTTGAATCAATGGGATTCACATAAGGTTTGCCATTCAGCAATGGTTTCTAAGGCTTTGGTAGTAGCAGTTGGATTTAGGCCAAGTTAATCTGATTCATGAAAGCTCGCGCTCAAAGACCAAAAGGTTTTAGACCCTTTGTCTAAATAAAGGTATCACTTCTCCTTTCCATTGTGTGAAGGACCACAAGACTCACTCTGGGGTTTTTTTTTGGGGGGGGGGTTGGAATCTATAAGACAGATATGGCTACTAAGTCCCATGCATTTCAGTGGCTTTCCTTTAGGTAGGACTAATGTTGGGTTTAGCCAAATGGTTTTCTGTTTACCAAACAGAGAATGGTGATGACATACAGAGAAATTCTGATTCTGCAACAAACTCCTACCACAGATTAGTGTGGGCTGCTAGCCAGTGTACATGCCAGTATCATGGGATTATTCTACCCCTTAAAACCTGTTTCCTTATTGTTGTGTCAGAATAGGAAAATCTGTTCTGACCTCACCATCATTCACCATGTTTCAGCAGCTAGCCAGGCCGAAGGGCTGCTGATCTGCTTACAAATCAAGCAGCTGCACACTGTTTAGAACCCAACATACGCCAACAGCAGAAAGTATTCCAGCTTCCTAATGGATGAGTTAACCATGGACCTGTTGAAACTTCAGCAGTGTAACAACTTGGCTAAACCTACTCAGCTAATCAATACAAGACATGTAAAAGCTGAGAGATCAGATATTTAAAGAGTTGCAAGATCTGTTTTGGTTTGCATAAACTATATCCTGCAAAAACAGCAGAGTAAAAATTATAACAAAGTAATCAATACATTAGATTCCCTTAGTTATACAGTGGTGCCTCACTTAGCGATCGCTCCATTGAGCGATGAAATCACTTCGCGATGGACTTTTGGCCATCGCTGGAGCGATCGCTTAGCGATGTCCTCTATGGCTAAAATTCGCTTTGCGATGATCACGGGGAGCGATCATGGCAAAGTGAACATTTTTAAACAGTTGATCAGCAGTTCCAAAATGGCCGCCGCAAAAACAAAATGGCCACCGCTGTTTTGCCTTGCTGTAGGGGCACCCAAAATGGCTGCCGCTATGGAGGAATTTTGCTTTAAGGTAAGTTTTTAGCCCATAGGAACGTATTAAACATGTTTTAATACATTCCTATGGGCTTTTTAAAATCGCTTAGCGATTAAATCACTCAGCGATGTTTTTTCCTGCATGGATTAACATCGCTAAGTGAGACACCACTGTACTGTCCAACATGCTATTATAGTCTGTTATAGCTCCTCCCAGCCACAGGAGTAGTATCCATGCAGGCAATCGAATCAACTTTCTTCTTAGGGTGCATATAGTGTACAAACACAAAAGAAAAAACAAGTCTAATAGGGCACACTGATATAAATGAAAGCTGTGAAGAAATAATAGGAAAGTTGTTTCCTCCCACCCTTGTTTTAGAAATGTCCATACTTTCCATTAGCAGGTAATCAAATGGAATGATTAGAACTATATTCAACAGGTGGATGACCTATAATGTTATTCACTGAGAAATTATTAGGAATGGGATTATCCTTGGTCAGGTCTTACAGTCTTCTACTGCCAATCTAATGCTATGTAACATCAGATAAGGAATCCAACCTCTTCTCACAGGGTTGACTTGTCTATCTCCACAAACTCTTTCCAGCATCACGATACCCACTCCAGGTCAGTGGCCTTCATCATCTGACCTTCTTCTCAACAATCTACAGACTCACACTCCCTCCCCTTTGTATCAGCTGTCTTACATCAAACATCAGTTGAGTCCATCTGAATCCCACCCTCTGACATTTAAAGTTTTTAATGGGCAGGGGGTTTGTTTAGATTACTGGTACAGTGGGGTCTCTACTTAAGAACGTCCCTACTTAAGAACAATTCCACTTAAGAACAGCTACATTTGCTAAATTTTGCTTCTACTTGAGAACAAAAATCCAGATAAGAACAGGAAAAAAAAACTTTCCTGCTCTTTTTTTAACCTTAGGTCATCTTAGGTTTAAAAAAAGTTCTCCCCCTAGTGGTAGAGTACGTATTAACCAGCTTTGCATTAGTTCCTATAGGAACTAATGCTTCAATGTATGAACGCACCTCTACATAAAAAAAAACAGCCAGAACGGATTAATTGGTTTTCAGTCCATTGCTTCAAAATTAGCTTCGTCAGAAGTGCTTTTAACACTGTTCCCTGACCTAAGGGAAAAAAAATAAAAAATATCCCCCTCTTGTGGTAGAAGGCGGAATAGCAGCTTCCCATTAGTTTCTATGGACAGAAAAGAGCAGATACAGATTAAATGGTTTTCAATGCATTCCTATGGGAAATGCAGATTCTACATAAGAACTTTTCCACTTGAGAACCACCTTCCAATACGGATTAAGTTCTTAAGTAGAGACCCCACTGTAGTATCATTTTAAATTTATACTGTAATATAGAATGAGTTTGAGCTACAATATTATTTTTTGCAAAGAACTGGTACTAGACTGTTGTAATACCTTCATATGCATTGCTATTCTTGCAATGTGAGCTACACTAGGTTCATATATATATAGAGAGAGAGAAAAGTGGTATAAGAATTAAGGTAGTAATAACCAATACCAACAAGAACCAATTTGCTACCTCCTTTCTGTCTAGTGTATTACTGAAGAGCACTCACAATCTAACTATACCCATCCCATAGAATCACAGGAGTGTAAAGATAAAGGGAAATCCCAAGGGTCATCTAACCCAACTCCCGACTAATGCACGAAATTCATAGCTAAGGTAACCAAAGGGATGTGGTGGCCTCGGCGGGTTAAACCACAGAAGCCTCTGTGCTGCAAAGTTGGAAGACCAGCAGTCGTAAGATCGAATCCACGTGACAGAGTGAGCTCCCGTCGCTTGTCCCAGCTTCTGCCAACCTAGCAGTTCGAAAGCATGTAAAAATGCGAGTAGATAAATAGGTACTACCACAGTGGGAAGGTAACGGCATTCTGTACCTAGTTGCGCTGGCCACGTGACCATGGAAACTGTCTACGGACAAACATTGGCTCTGTGGCTTGGAAACGGAGATGAGCACCGCTCCCTAGGGTCAGACACGATTGGACTAAATATCAAGGGGAACCTTTGACTTTACCTTAAAGTAGCCAAGAGAGGGCCATCCAAACTCTGTTTAAAAGACTGAAGCAAAATATTTTAGGGGCAGTTTTAGACTGTCCTTCAATGATTTAGAAGCCATGAGGGTAATGGTTCATAAACTAAGAATGTACCAAGATATGCTATTACATTTCCCATGTCAAACACAGTACAATATATTTGTAGACTATGTAACTGGAGGCAGAACATCCTGTGTCTTATGATGTATGTGTTGAAATGTATGCCAGTTTGCATAGATATAATACAATCTGAATGCTGAAGAGCTACTATCCAAGTCTGCTCATTCACCATCTTTTCTTATTTTAAACCTGACAAAACATAAGCACTTGCATCAGCCTGGTATCCTCCAGAATCTATGCCATGTGGGGATTTCCCGGCGTTATAGACCAACGTATCTGGAGGTACCAGGTAAGGGAAGACTGCTTTGGACCATCTCAGCTCTCCTTTGCCAGTTGTTGCTGTTTAATAAACATGAGATTAAGACTATATCAGACTCAGCCATACTGACATTTTATCTCCAAGCTCCTTAGATCATGCATATAAATGGTGGGGGGGGGGGGGGAACAGCCTCATGCTTGAGGACAAAAGCAGATATGAAGTGGGGAAGAAAAACTAGTTTTAGAGTTATATGGCTTCCATGCAATGATTTTTATTATCATGTCGCCACCCTGATGAGTTTTAAAAGGTCAAATACCTCAATGCCTTAGTTGGTGCATATATTATTAATCCATCATCCTATGTATTTTCAGTATGTCTTCCAATCAGTGATTTAGTTTCTTAATTTAGCCTTTGTCTCTTGTACGCACAAACCAGTCTATCAGCATTAGCGACAACAAATTGCATCATATATAGGACAGGGTACATTTTACTAATGTATATGGATATACCTCTTTACTCATGATAAATACATAGCAACACAATCTATAACGATGGATGTATCTTTGGGTAAAAGTGTTGCTCTATACCTGCATTCTTATCAGAGCAGCCAGATGCATTTTGATAGTATTAATATATGTCATCATACGTTTCTGTAAATATTGCCTGCTGCAAAGAGGAATCCATGTATTGTAGAAATCCTGTGGGTTTGCAAAGCAGGAAACTAGACACCTGGTTAGAATTACTTGGGTTAAAACAAGGAAGTTATTGCCATGAAGACTTAACAATAGAATTATGTTATTCGCTTTAGGTAGCTTCAGACAAGTCACCTTCTCAGTCAAACTTACAACTTTAAGCAGCCTTCCTACACCTTTTACCTTCCAACAAAAGCTGGTATGTGCCAGGTCGGTGCCTTAGAGCAGTGGTTCTTAACCTTTGTTACTCGGATGTTTTTGAACTGCAACTCCCAGAAACCCCAGCCAGCACAGTTGGTGGTGAAGGCTTCTGGGAGTTGCAGTCCAAAACTCCTGAGTAACCCAAGGTAAAGAACCAGTGCCTTAGAGCACTGTTACAGATGCAATAATGGAGCACCTATGCTGAACTTAGAGGAAAGGCAACATTTTATAGAAACACAGAATTATAGAGACGCAGAGGGTCCGTTCCTGAAGCAGAAAGGCCATAGTTAAAACATCTCTGAAATTTCTACGTGTTAATTTAAAAATGCATTAAAAAGTGATTTTGGAAACACATTGATCAGAGAAATATGTACAACAGAGATTGAAGTGACAACTGAACATATACATGGTAGATATCAACCACTGCAAAAATATAACATCAGAGGAAAAAGTTCAGTTGGCCCAGAAAGACAGAAGAAATATCTGGAGGTATGCCTTTCCAATAAGCTGCCAACAGAAGCCATTTTCTTTCAGCTTGTGATCTGATACTCAATTCTATGAAATCCTGAACCTCTGAATGGCCTCCTGCCTGATCTTCCTTTTTGGTTAGCTGAAAAAATGGTACTGCCAGTAGTTTCCAAAACCATGGGGTATGTGTCACGAGAACATATGCTTTCCATGTCCAGACTGAGTTTGGGATATGGTGTTCTACAATAAATGAGGCAATTAAATCTATAAGGTCCTTGATTTCAATGGCAGTTTGAAAAAAATATAGGTTTACTCCAGATCCACCTGTCTCTTATTTAAATATCAATTAATTTTGCAACCACTTCTGAACTTGTTTAAAGCATCTTTTCACACCATCTTGATCTAGCTTCCAGAGTTTTTCATGTGCTGCACCTCCCTGCAACACTTTGTGTTTCAAATTGCACAAGAGGAGTAATGCCAGCATTTGGGAAAACATTTAGTTCCTACATAGACCTTTAATTCCCTCCATAAGCTATTCTATCTCAAACTGGATCTTCCTCTCTGGAGCATGGGGGGTGGGGATCCTAATTTGCTTTCAATTTGAAGCCCATGTGCAGATTGATGGGGTCTGAGCCAGCAGTGATTGACAATAAAATAGATTTTTGAGTTTCATGAAAAAGTTGAGCTAGTGTATAGTGTTATGGGAAAAAATAAATTTGAAGTTCATTAGGGTACGAATGAAAAACAGAGTTATCAATACCACAGTGCCTTTATACAAATTGATAACACAAATATACTTGAACACTATGTACAATTCTGGTCAGAGTACAGTACTGTAGTTTTCAGTCTGTTCTCTCTCCCCAGCATATAAAGAGGGTCTTGAAGGCTCTCCAGACAGTCTGTAGCTTGCCAGTTTGGAAATGGAAATGGTGCAGAAAAGTGCAACAGAAATCATCAAAAAGCAGGAGCGATTCTCCTATAGGTAAACACTTACGTTGTTTCCCCATAGGAAAGCATAAAGACACTGTGTATAATTAAGCTATGAAAATCACGCTATAGTGGTGGTCATTAACTGACTGTAAATATTTGCCTGAAATGAGCTCTAGAGTATATATATATGTTTGTTTGTGTGTTTGACTTTTATACTGCCCATCTGGCTGCCAAGGCAGCTCTGGGCAGTTTACAACACAACATAATAGACAACAATTTAAAACAGTAAACATAAGCAGTAAACAAATGGCTTAAAAAATCAAAATTGCCATTGGTACACAGAGACAAAACTACATTAAATTAATTAAGCTTAATAAGGTGATTTAAAAGTATTTATTTATTTATTACATTTATATCCCGCCCATCTAGTCATTTCAACTATTCTGGGCGGCATACATCAGACACAACAAAGACAATTAAATAATATCAACATCCAAAGATAAAATAAGATAATCGTTCAAGATGGAAAACAAAAATAAATCAAATAATAGCTAGAGGGAAGGCCTGCTTAAACAGTCATGTTTTTAATTGGCTTTTAAAGACACCCAGCAAAGGGGCCATACAGATCTCTGAAGGTAAGTTGTCCCACAACCGAGGAGCCACCGCCGAGAAGGCCCGGTTTCTTGTTTTTTCCTTCCAGGCCTCTCTCGGCATTAGGCCCCTCAGTCACACCTCCAGACTAGATCGAGTGAAACGGGTAGACTTTGGTGGGAGAAGGCGTTCCATCAAATAACGAGGTCCTAAACTGTTTAGGGTTTTATAAGTAATCATTAGGACTTTGAAATTGACACAGAAGCGTATGGGCAGCCAATCCAATGCGGCCAGAGTGGGAGAGATATGATGATATTTCCTCACCCCACTAATAAGTCTGGCCGCTGCATTCTGCACCATTTGAAGTTTCCACATCAGTCTCAAAGGTAGCCCCAAAGTAAGGTTTCACAACCATGTTATGTATTTTCTAACCCTACAAAATTCTATTCAATCTTTATTATATGGTCACAGAACCTACAGAGTGCTGAGGCTTAGCATTAGGATGGAGCTTTGAGTTAGCAGAAAATTTACATTCAAACATCTCTTTTGAAAATTCCAGAGTCAGCCTCTCCCTGTATAGGGCCAAATTACTGACAACCAGAATATGCCACTTCTGCTTCTCATTCTCATGGTTTCCCCAAAAACTGCACAGGAAGGACACTTTTTTTCATGGGACAAATGTAGTAGACATGGGGGAATGTGGGGAGTCATGGCTGTTATTATGTGTGTGTGTAAAAAGTGGATGAAATTTAGAGGCATTGTTTGCAACTTCTGAGGTGATTATATTGTAAAATGGCTCCCTTATTGGTAGAGTTCTGTTGGAATTCTGCAAAAAAAGATGATTTTTGAGTAATCAGAATGTCCATTGAGTAATCAATGGTCTGGGAAGTGGTGGTGCTGTGGGTTAAACCGCAGAAGCCTCTGTGCTGCAAGGTCAGAAGACCAGCAGTTGTAAGATCTAATCCACGCAACGAAGTGAGCTCCCGTCACTTGTCCCAGCTCCTGCCAACCTAGCAGTTTGAAAGCATGTAAAAATGCAAGTAGATAAATAGGTACTAACACCATGGGAAGGTAACGGCATCCCGTGTCTAGTCACGCTGGCCACGTGGCCATGGAAACTGTCCACAGAAAAATGGTAGCTCTGTGGCTTGGAGACGGAGATCAACACCGCATCCTAGAGTCAGACTAATGTCAAGGGGAACCTTTACCTTTACCTAGACATCAATGACTTTCAATGAATACTTGTCATGTTGGTCATAATTACCTCTAGTAGTGACAGCAATCCTATGAATGAATACCAACTGCAAGTGAGCATGAATTGATACTGGGGGAACAGCTTGCTGGTCTAAACAGCCTTTGCTTTGATCAAGTAGGGCTGCTCTAATGCTAAGCCATTATTTACATAATACCACAATCAAAATTCGAAATAAATTGCATAATTTCTCACACACAATCTTCTCAAAGAATTAGAGATAGAAGGGACACTAAGGTTCACTGAGTCCAGATCCCTGCCAAAGCAGGAAATCCACAGCTGACCATCCTTAACAAGGGCTATTTGACCTCAGCTGAAAGGCCTCCAATGAAGGAATATATGAAACTCTCCAGCTTTACTCCAGTTTAACAGTTCACGATTTTAATGCATGGACAATCTAATAAAGAGCGGGAAAGGGCCTTTATAAAGGCAATGCTGGCATAGTGAAACCACCTTTGTTTTCTGTTAAATATACATCCAAGTCTGCAGTTTCTTCTACAGCAGTGGTTCTTAACCTTGGGTTACTCAGATGTTTTTGGACTGCAACTCCTAGAAGCCTTCACCACCAGCTGTGCTGGCTGGGGTTTCTGGGAGTTGCAGTTCAAAAACACCTGAGTAACCAGGTTAAGAACCACTGTTCTACAGTTTTAGTGGATATAAATGCTTTCTCCACTATCATTTGGAAATAAAACTCTTAAGATTCACATCAACTCATTATGGGGATATGAAGGCTAAGATTATGCTGCTTACATTAGTTATTATTACCAACCTACTCTCAGGTCTTGGTGAGACATTAATGTGCTTCCTGGTTTCTAGATGCAACCTACCATAAACACCATAGAAGACTGGTGGTTAACAGAAAAGCCAAATGAGAAATCATAGATTTAAAATGGCAAAGACTATTAATGAAAGAGCACTCTTGCTCAATGCTTTACTTTAAGGGCCTCACTTGTGTCTCCATAGCATTACTGAGCAATGTCAATATCAGTTCTGACATCCTGAAAAGCTTTTGCATTTATCATACAAATGGCAAGATACTAGAATTCATGAACAGCTTAGAAATGCATGGCTGCATCAAAACATGTGAGTTCTTGGTATTCAGTGCATGGAATGCTTGCACTCTTCCTCTTCTACAGCCCTGTTTACAAAAGTTTTCTAGTATTTAACTTTTTTTTCAATTCTATTTTCAGTAAGACTCCTAGGAAAGAGATTACAACATTAGGAACCCTCACTACCAGAATGGAATCTGAATTTGCATTCCGTCTCAGTCACAGGTGGCTCATGACCAGGAAGAGGGGTGCTCTCCAAATTTGGCTAAAGCAGCCCTTCCAGCAGGTCCTTCCCCACAAATTACCATGGGTCTAGTTGCATTCATTTCTATAATTACTGCTGAATTACTGAATTACTATCTGACCCATTATATGGGAAAACATGTTAGTAGGAACTGGCAGAATTTGCCTAGAGACACTTTTGGAAGCATATTAGTTATGAAATAATGCTTGGCATTATTCCAATTTATGGAGGAACAGTTTATCCTTTTGAGTCAAACACATCATGGGCCCTTCTACTGCTTTTCCACAGAGGAAATTGTTCTCTGTCTTCACAATGAGTCTCATTTCAATCTAATAACAAAGTAGCACCCAATAAATGATAAGCCATTCTTACACAACATGCTTGTGCATGTTCTAAGACCAGAATGCCTTATTTTACCAGTATCTAAGGCATAACACACCAACAATAACCCAACAATCCCCATGTATGATTGAAGCTGCATTTTGCAGGAATATGCTGAAAACAAAATCCTTGTTTGATACACCACATTATTTAAATGCTTACACACCACAAAGCATCTTATATATACCCAAGACAAGGTGAGATGGGTGTGCGCACTCATGTTTATGGCTACATCCACAAAACTACAGGAGTGGGGAACATGTGGCTTCCAGATGTTGTTTGAGTCCCATCAACCTTAGCCAGAAAGGGCAATTATGAAGGACGATGGGAATTTTCAGGCCAACAACATCTGGAAGAATTTATGGTTCTCATCCTTATACTAGGAACTCAGATTAATGTTTCTCCTTGCTACATGGGCAAGGACTTGGTTTGCTCTCATTTGCAGTATGAAGCAGCCTAGAAAAATCATCCTATGAGAATAAAATCGGGTCATAATGCCAAACAGAGTGATAATGATTCAAAGAAACAGAGCTAGAAATCCCTGCTACGCTACCTAAATTATCTTCTCACTCTGCCTTTCATTTTTCTTTAAAGATTTCCAAAGAAAAGACAAATTGTCTAATTGCTTCCCTCCTGTAAAGGAATGTTTTAATTACCCACTTTCTACTGTCATCTGAAGGCTACTATTTTTCCTTCCTTCAACGCCAGGGTGGATTTGATTTAAATCAAGTCAGTAGGACTAAATTTGAATCATAATTTTTAAATGTAAAGACTCATTTTTGCTGGTAGTCACAATATTCAATATTTGCAACCAAATGAAGATTTCATATTTGCAATAATAACCTGTTAGCTTAGTAAAACAGCAGTATCAGAACTGACTTTAATAGGTTAATCACTCCCATTTGGAGAACTACTTAATTTATTTATTTATTTTATTTATTTAATTTATATCCTGCCTATCTAATCGGGTCAGGACCACTCTAGGTGGCTAAATTGTATAGCTATATTAAATTGTATAGCTTACATATTCTTGTATTTGCTTAAACATCACTGTTTATAAACTGAAGTGGTTAAACGAAATATCTTTTTTTAAAAATTCAAGCTTTGTTCACAAAGACCCTAAGGTTTGTAAACTGCTTAGAAGGTTTCAGTTTCATTTTACTGTTTGCCCCTCCCTCCCCACACTTAGAGCCTGGTGCAGATGTACAGCATTTCACTCGAAACAAATTTCAGAAGTAGCATTTAAGGTAATAGATTCACTGTATGTACATAAGTTTGCAGAACAACAATAGAATTAAGATCTTTTGCTGAACTTTCTTTGTGTTATACATTTTTTACTGTGAAAAAGTGCATGTTGTCTCAGTTTGGGTAATCTGGATTAATTGAATTACTTTTCCAAAAGTGGAAATACTGCATGAATATAGAGCCTCATGCTACATAACTACGCTCTATTTCATGCTGAATAACCTTTGAACTATAATGTATCTTAAATAGAAAACTATCTTTAGATAGATTTTTCATCGAAAAGCATTTCATTAAAATAATTTTTATTATAATCAAAAAGTACAATTTCAATTTTAAAAATCCAATTTAAATTTTAAAAAGCCATTTTTAATTTTTTAAAAAATCATTGATTTTAATCTGCCCTGTTCAGTGGCTTTGTAAATCTTTACCTTTACATGTTTTTAGCCAAAGTGGCCAGTAATGCCACTGTTGGAATTGTTCCAGGCATACTAATATTTTTCTATTGGAAAAGGACAGAAAAAGATGTGTGACAAAAAACAAAATATAAACAACATAGGAAGTTGCCTCCTGCAGTTAAACTGAACTGTATCAACACAAACTGGGAATACACAATTTTCTTCTTATTCAGTGTCAATGTTGCCAACAATGTTGGACTGGAGATCAAGTATTTATTATACTAGTCCAACCATGACCTCTTTCAAAACTGAAGGTACTTTATATTCTCACATTCATTACCAGAATAAAAACAATACAAACCCATTAGAAGGAAGACAATATACAAAGTAGCTTGAAGCATATTTTGAAAAGAGGTGTCATCATCCTCTGCTCATTCTCTTACCCAGATGTTCCAGTTATTGAAAGATGCTATTGCTGACACTGAAGCATTGCCTTATTGTAAAGATTTTCACTTCCTATATTTTTCAGAAATTAAAACTTATACAACCATGATGTACCCAGATCAATTGCCACCAGCGTGTTTCCTGAAAAACATTTGACCTGCAAAGCAACAATTATAATGGAGTCTAACATATCATATGTGAAGATTCCAGGTAATCAATTTCAGTAAAGAACAAGAATTCCCAGACAAGTACTTTAAAGGGCATGTAATAATGTATATGTCTATATCTCCCTTTCCAGTATAAGTTTATAAGTTTCACATAAAAACATCTAGCGGCAGTCACAGGACTGTGTAATTATGCCTACTCCTGTTTATGAGTGGCAGCCAGCTCAGAAGCATTGTACTGTAATTTTAGCCCCTGGCCTCTCTAATAAAACAAAATGTCTCTACTGTTCACACATTGTTTTGCCCTACTGATTTTTTAAAATTACTGATATTTAGAATCTATATGCATTCCTGATGGTCCCATATACTACATCTACAGCATTCCCTCTGTCTATCAGGGAGGTTATAATACTTTAATATAGTTTGGCTATGGATACAAATAGTAGACAAAGCCTGGACCTGAGTAAAACAAACTTGAAATAAAGTGATTCTACTTATAATCATTAGGAAGAGCAGTAATAAAAACTGAGGTTTATTTCACTATTCTCTTGTTAATCTTGGTCACTAGAATAATGCTTCCCCAAATGACTTTATTTTAGCAATTAAGGAATGTGGTCACAACACAGTTCAGAGAACAAGCCACTAAATTGTAGTATTTTCCCTTCCCTTACCCTGGACCATCATTCTTCCTACAGCAAAGTTGGCCTTATTTACCAATAGAAAGAGTTTTCAGGTCACCTAGGATTTGTTAGCAGCACCACACACAAATATACATATTAATTTAGAGAGGAAGACCCATGTTCTCACATGTTCATGTTCAGAAGAGCATACACTTTCAACTTGCTGTGCTGTACCTTTCAACACAGTTTTAGCTGCTGTGTTGGAAACACGAGGGCAAAATTGAAGAGAAAGGCCAGTATCCAACTCAGCTTCCATTTTACGGAAGGTCCTGTCAGTCACATAAAGCAGGATTGTGCCACTTCTCTGAAATAATGAAAGACAATCAATGCTATCAAAGCTGACAGCACCAGCTTGATAGATGTGTAGAGAATTTGTCCCCTATATGCAACCTGTAACTTCTTCCTAAAAACTGGTGGCTTCTGAAGAACATGGTAGCCAGCTCCCAAAGCCAACTACACCAGAGCACAGAGTGCTGTCCTCTGAAGATGCCGGCCACAGAGACTGGCAAAACGTTAGGAAAAACAACCTTCAGAACATGGCCAAAGAGCCCGAATAACCCACAACAACCATAAAACAATTAAAATACAATTAAAGTCTAAAAATTGCCATTAGGACCCACAGTTGATATGATTTCAATTAAAAGCCTTCTGGAATAGGAAGGTTTTGACCTGGCGCTGAAATATCATCAGCATTGGTGCCAGACGACTCTCAGTCAGGAGGGCGTTCCATAGTCTGCGGGCAGCTGCTGAAAAGGCCCTTTGTCTACAAGCCACCCCTCTTACCTCCTTAAGGTACTGCTCTTTCAAAAGGGCCCCCTAGCTAGATCTTAACTGCTGGGTAGGCTCATATGGAAGGAGGCGGTCCTTCAGGTATCTATGGCCCAAGCCGTTTAGGGCTTTATATGTCAAAACAAGCACTTTGAATTGGGCCCGGGCAGCAACTGGTAACCAATGTAATTTAATTAGAATTGGCTTAATATGTCCCCTAGTGACCCCAGCACTCACCAGCCATGCAAAAAATACCTCATGGGACATGGTGCCATGAGAAGCATCAACGGTAAGATTTTTCAGTGTGGTCCTGTATTAGTACAGATTGAGGACTAGATCAGACTCTGGCCTCCCACTTAATCCTTGTACAGCTTCCTCTTCTCTGGTTGTGCAACCAAGATATGGGGCTTCCAACAGATCTTCCTGCATCCTGTGTCATACATTCAAATGGCCTGTGGCCTTTTTTAAAAAAACATTCAAAGGGGGAGATCTCACAGTTTCCTCAGGCAGCTGATTCAACTGCTGAGCTGGCCTAAAAAGTTATAAGAATAGCAGATATATCACAAGCTTACTTCTTCACCAGTATGCTTTATGCCTTTGCATCCCAAGCTGCTGTGGCTCAGCCCAACAAGCTCTTGCATGCACACAGGAACTTAGTCATAGGCATCTGTAAGCCTACTTGTGCAGCTGGACTATGAAACAATGCACACCCTGCCACCTCATTGCTTGAGCTGTGGTCTGAAGGCCTTCTCTGTGATTATACAAACAGTCATTTAACAATACATTTTCTTGAAATACAAGTAGTGCTGCCCCAGGCAGCAGCACAGAACATCTCCCTCAATGTAGAATAATATCAAATGTCAGCCTCAACAGAAGAACTCTGTTGTGAATCATCCCAAAGACCTACAAATATAGCTCTCATTTACAGCAATGATCAACCAGATGGTTCTGAAAAGTTTGTAATATCTCACTGCTAGTATTGCCACAATATGCTGCTGAATACAGGCATTCAATAGCATTCTCTGTCTGAATATGGAGGGTCCCATCTTGATTCTTTCTACACAAAATCAAATTTGAAGGGAATTTAGCCTAGCAATTTAAGCAATGTGAGTTTCTCACACATCAAGCATCCTGAACAGTGGCAATCCTTTCTTCATAATTTCCTCCAATAAAATATAGTCTAACACCTCTCTAGAGAGTTTCCACCACTGCTGAATAGCCCTCTTATCCTTAGGAACATTTTAATAGTTAGGTGAAATCTGTTTCCTTACCATTTTCCAAATCTAATCCTGCTGTCCAGAAACATGATTTATATATATATAAAGATATATCTGATCAACGCATAAGCAAAGCAAGACAGGCAGTGGCCACAATCCTGTTAATCATGTCTGCTGGTGTAATTCCAACAGAGTAGCTTCAACAGTGCCTTGTCATCAGTTAAGAAGTCAAGTGGATTGCTGCATAACATGAAAAACAAACACCAACTTTTTAACTGGTGGCAATTCATCACTGAAATTTATTCTATGAAAGTTATGCAAATGTAAGTTTACAACAGGATTTGGCCAATTTCTGTATTACCTACATCCACACCAAATTCTGGGTCATGGTTCTTAATTGATATTTGTATTAAAACCAATTCAAATCTGTAAAGAACCCGAAGTATTATTTTTCAATAGCACTAGCAGTACCATATCCTGTAGCCTAACATATGTTCACCAAATGTAAAAAAAATGCAATTGCCATAACTTAGTGAACAATATAAATATTCTGATCACAGTGAGAAAAATAGAAAAATATTTACCTAAGCTTCTCAAAACAGCTGAAAACAGTGCTCAAAATGTCAGAAAGGAAGTACGTTCCTAACTGAGATGATACTTGGATGTTTATTTCCTAATATCATAATAGTGGAGCCAAGTGGGCCATTTCCCATCAAATTCAAATCTTACTGCACCTTGCATCCTTACAATGGTATATCATGGGTTCCCAGCACCCGGGGCAAGGCAAGTATTGTGGGGCATGAGTCACATGCAGGCTTTGTGATGCAACACATAAGTAGAGCCTGAAGCTGGAGTGGGGCCAGAAAAGCCCCCAGAGTGGTACCATGAATAAGCCATGGGCCACTCAAGGCCCATGCGGGCAGCCCAGCACCTCTGGAGCCTCGGACTCCCAAGGGAGGGGAAAGAGAAGCACAAGGAGCAGATGCATGAGCATGTCGAGTGGGGTGGCCCATATGCCCCTAAGAATTTTGCACCTGGGGCAACAGGCCTTGTAGCCCTCTCATGCTATGCCACTGCACTCTTACAATGCCTTCCACCCTCAAATCTTACTATGCTTTGTAGTATCACATTACAAGGAGCAAAGAACATCAGGCCATCACAATAGGACTGTGTACACCCAGAAAAATTCTGTGAACCTTGCTCATTTCATGTTACAATATGAATAACTAGGATCCCAACTGAATACAACCAGCATAAAACTACAGAACAACATATGAATGTCATTGAAGAAGGAAATTTAGGGAAACTGAATGTTATGAGGTTTAAAACAGGATATGAAGTGAGGAAGCGTTTTCTCTTCCTTTAAGTCTTCTGGGTATCATGTACAGCCACCCTCAGAGCATCTGAGTTACTGTTGTTACAGCTACCTAAAAGCGATGATAGCCACAATTTGTAACCAACACAGGTTGTTTCTTTCCATCATTATAGATCATTATCATCTGAGTCAAGACACCAGTACTTTAACCAACTATTCACAAGAACTACCAGGGAATTCTACCAATAATGAATTTACAACCATAGTTTTGCCCGTGCTTTACTTCGTCGTATTCCTGGCAAGCATCCTACTGAATAGCTTGGCTGTATGGATTTTCTTCCACATCAGAAACAGGACCAGTTTTATCTTCTACCTTAAAAATATTGTGGTTGCAGACTTGCTGATGACTCTGACATTTCCATTTAAATTTATTCAAGATGCAAGACTGGGGCCATGGCACTTCAACTTCTTTGTGTGCCGCTTTACCTCTGTCTTGTTTTATGCAAACATGTACACCACCATTGTGTTTCTTGGGCTCATTAGTGTTGACCGGTATCTCAAAGTTGTGAAACCATTTGGAGATTCCAAGATGTACAGTCTCACTTTTACCAAGATTCTGTCTGCATGTGTTTGGACTGCTATGATCTTTTTAGCCTTGCCCAATATGATCCTTACAAATGGCTGTCCAACAAGAAAAAATATGGATGACTGCTTAAAACTGAAAAGTCCTTTGGGAGCCAAGTGGCACAAAGCTACCATTTATATCAACAATGGCCTGTTTATCGTTGTACTGATAATATTAATAGGATGCTATATTGAAATATCAAAGTACATCTATAAATCAAGCAAGCAGTTTATCAGCTCTTCAAGTCGCACACGGAAACACAACCAAAGCATAAGGGTCGTTGTAGCTGTATTTTTCACGTGTTTTCTGCCCTACCATTTGTGCAGAATGCCTTTCATTTTTGTCCACTTAGATAGATATTTAGACGATTCGGCACAGAAGATCCTTTACTATTGCAAGGAAGTGACCCTCTTCCTTTCGGCATGCAATGTGTGTCTAGATCCCATCATTTATTTTTTTATGTGTAGATCATTTTCACAAAGATTTTTCAGAAAATCAAACATGAGAACAAGAAGCGAAAGCATTAGGTCACTTCAGAGTGTCAGAAGATCAGAGGTACGCATCTATCATGAGTATGTTGATCTATGACATTATTTTTTACCTTGTTATTTGTAAATAAAACATTTTGTTTGAGTACAAGTGTTCTAACATGTATTTTTCAAACCAAAAATCTGCACTGTTTCCATGCTGTTTAAGGGAGACACACAAAATACACCCAGATAACCATTAGAAAACTGCAAAAAATATTGTGACACTTACTAATCCAACAACATTTATTATGTCACAAGTTTTGAGTTTTTTTGATACTGTCCACTTCATCAGATGCATGAAATACTACCTTAGTTGGCAAACTTACAAACATATGCTTGTTATGAGCACATAACAAATGAAATTCACAGGAACTGAAATGGTAAAAAAATATAGATAGTGATACTTATGTTAACAAACATCACTGTCAGAAGGTAGTGATATACTAGAATGAATGAGGTGTTTAAAAGACAGCTTTGAAAATGCATTGGGGGGGGGGGGTGATAAAAAGCCATTAGGCCTATATCCATTTGCTAGTCCCAAACAAAAGAGACCCATTGCATCAGCAATGGTAAGTCAACATGCCTGTCAACACTTCTGATTCAGCAGCAGTCTCCTAGTTGGGACTAGCAATTAGATTTAGGCCACTGTCCCTATCCAAGCCACAGGAAATATAGTTCAAAACACTAAACAAATGCCTGTTCACTAATTTCACAGTAAAAGCTGTGTGTGTGTTTAGTCGTTTAGTCGTGTCCGACTCTTCGTGACCCCATGGACCAGAGCACGCCAGGCCCTCCTGTCTTCTACTGCCTCCCGGAGTTGTGTCAGGTTCATGTTGGTTGCTTCGCAGACACTGTCCAGCCATCTCATCCTCGGTCGTCCCCTTCTCCTCTTGCCATCACACCTTCCTAACATCAAGGTTTTTTCCAAGGACTCTTTTCTTCTCATGAGATGGCCAAAGTACTGGAGCCTCAGCTTCAGGATCTGTCCTTCCAGTGAGCACTCAGGGTTGATTTCCTTTAGAATTGATAGGTTTGTTCTCTTTGCAGTCCAGGGGATTCTCAAGAGTCTCCTCCAGCACCACAATTCAAAGGCATCAATTCTTCGGCGGTCTGCTTTCTTTATGGTCCAGCTCTCACTTCCATACATCACGACAGGAAAAACCATAGCTTTGACTATTCGGACTTTTGTTGGCAAGGTGATGTCTCTGCTTTTCAAGATGCTGTCAAGATTTGTCATCGCTTTCCTCCCAAGAAGAAGGCGTCTTTTAATTTCAGGGCTGCTGTCTCCATCTGCAGTGATCATGGAGCCCAGGAAGATAAAATTTGACACTGCCTCCATATCTTCCCCTTCTATTTCCCAGGAGGTGATGGGACCAGTGGCCATGATCTTAGTTTTTTTGATGTTGAGTTTCAAACCATTTTTTGCACTCTCCTCTTTCACTCTCATTACAAGGTTCTTTAATTCCTCCTCACTTTCTGCCATCAGAGTGGTATCATCTGCATATCGGAGGTTGTTGATATTTCTTCCGGCAATCTTAATTCCGGCTTGGGTTTCTTCCAGTCCAGCCTTCCGCATGATGTATTCTGCATATAAGTTAAATAAGCTGGGGGACAATATACAGCCTTGCCGTACTCCTTTCCCAATTTTGAACCACTCAGTTGTTCCATGACCAGTTCTAACTGTTGCTTCCTGTCCCACATATAGGTTTCTCAGGAGACAGATAAAGTGGTCAGGCACTCCCATTTCTTTAAGAACTTGCCATAGTTTGTTGTGGTCCACCCAGTCAAAGGCTTTCGCATAGTCAATGAAGCAGAAGTAGATATTTTTCTGGAACTCTCTGGCTTTCTCCATAATCCAGCGCAAGTTAGCAATTTGGTCTCGAGTTCCTCTGCCTCTTCGGAATCCAGCTTGTACTTCTGGGAGTTCTCAGTCCACATACTGCTGAAGCCTACCTTGGAGGATTCTGAGCATAACCTTGCTAGCGTGCGAAATGAGTGCAATTGTTCGGTAGTTGGAGCATTCTTTGGCACTGCCTTTCTTTGGGATTGGGATGTAGACTGATCTTTTCCAATCCTCTGGCCACTGTTGGGTTTTCCAAACTTGCTGGCATATTGAATGTAGCACCTTAACAGCATCATCATTCAAGATTTTAAATAGTTCAACTGGGATGCCATCACCTCCACTGGCCTTGTTGTTAGCCAGGCTTTCTAAGGCCCACTTGACTTCACTCTCCAGGATGTCTGGCTCAAGGTCAGCAACTACATTGTCTGGGTTGTCCGGGATATCCAAATCTTTCTGATATAATTCCTCTGTGTATTCTTGCCACCTCTTCTTGACGTCTTCTGCTTCTGTTAGGTCCCTCCCATTTTTGTCTTTTATCATGTTCATCTTTGCGCAAAATGTTCCTCTAATATCTCCAATTTTCCTGAACAGCTCTCTGGTCTTTCCTTTTCTGTTATCTTCCTCTATTTCTTTGCATTGTTCATTTAAGAAGGCCCTCTTGTCTCTCCTTGCTATTCTTTGGAAGTCTGCATTCAATTTTCTGTAACTTTCCCTATCTCCCTTGCATTTTGTTTCCCTTCTCCTCTCTGCTATTTCTAAGGCCTCGTTGGACAGCCACTTTGCTTTCTTGCATTTCCTTTTCTTTGGGATGGTTTTCGTTGCTGCCTCCTGGACAATGTTACGAGCCTCTATCCAAAGTTCTTCAGGCACTCTGTCCACCAAATCTAGTTCCTTAAATCTGTTCTTTACTTCCACTGTGTATTCATAAGGGATTTGGTTTAGATTATACCTGAGTGGCCCAGTGGTTTTTCCTACTCTCTTCAGTCTAAGCTTGAATTTTGCTATGAGAAGCTGATGATCAGAACCGCAGTCAGCTCCAGGTCTTGTTTTTGCTGACTGTATAGAGCTTCTCCATCTTTGGCTGCAGAGAATATAATCAATCTGATTTCGATATTGCCCATCTGGTGATTTCCATGTATAGAGTCGCCTCTTGTGTTGTTGGAAAAGAGTGTTTGTGATGACCAGCTTATTCTCTTGACAAAACTCTATTAGCCTTTGTCCTGCTTCGTTCTGAACTCCAAGGCCAAACTTCCCTGTTGTTCCTTTTATCTCTTGGCTCCCTACTTTAGCATTCCAGTCCCCTAGAATGAGAAGAACATCTTTCTTTGGTGTCAGTTCTAGAAGGTGTTGTAAATCTTCATAGAATTGTTCAATTTCAGTCTCCTCAGCAATGCTGGTTGGTGCATAAACTTGGATTATTGTGATGTTGAATGGCCTGCCTTGGATTCGTATTGACATCATTCTATCATTTTTGAGATTGTATCCCATTACAGCTTTTCCCACTCTTTTGTTGACTATGAGGGCTACTCCATTCCTTCTACGGGATTCTTGCCCACAGTAGTAGATATGATAATCATCTGAACTGAATTCGCCCATTCCTGTCCATTTTAGTTCACTGATGCCCAGGATGTCGATGTTTATTCTTGCCATCTCCTGTTTGACCACCTCCAGCTTCCCAACGTTCATAGATCTTACATTCCAGGTTCCTATGCAGTATTTTTCTTTACAGCATTGGACTTTCCTTTCACTTCCAGGCACGTCCACAGCTGAGCGTCCTTTCGGCTTTGGCCCAACCACTTCATTAGCTCTGGAGCTACTTGTACTTGTCCTCCACTCTTCCTCAGTAGCATGTTGGACGCCTTCCGACCTGAGGGGCCCATCTTCCAGCGTCATATCTTTTAGCCTTTTGTTTCTGATCATGGGGTGTTCTTGGCAAAGATACTGGAGTGGCTTGCCATTTCCTACTCCAGGTGGATTGCGTTTAGTCGGAACTCTCCACTATGTCCTGTCCGTCTTGGGTGTCCCTGCACGGCATAGCCCATAGCTTCTCTGAGTTACTCAAGCCCCTTCGCCACGACAAGGCAGCAATCCATGAAGGGGCAGTAAAAGCTAACTCTATTCAATCATTACTTTGATGCATAGACTAACCAATAGATTTATCTATGTACCAGGATTCTTTTTCACCTGCAGAATCTACATAAAAGCAGGATTCTCTTCTTAGCAGATGTGTCATTTTTATATGGAGAAACTTATGATGGAATGGGAGGTGCTACATGCTCTCTCTGAAGCATGCTGAGTCTCTCCAGGAAAATAATGCCAGACAATGTATTCTGTCTTTGTAGTACCTTTGTTCTGGAATAACATTTTGTGGTCAGTGACTATATGTCTTGGGAGACTGAGTTATTCCCTGCTTATTTCTAATCAGTCATTTCTGATGTCAGTTCCTGCATTCTGTATACAATAAAGAGTCCACTATCTATATATGAAAGAATAAATGGCCAGAAACCTGAGATCAGAAATAGCTGTATTCCAAAACCACTGAAGAAAAAAAGTGTCCATAAAAGTCATAATAAAACTATTTAGCCTAAGGAACCATAAGCTTCTTTGCTGGTTTTACTGCAACTAAAACAGCTATGGTCTTGACCTAGTTTTACTGCATTTCACATTTAGAAATGTTACACTGTGCCATCTAGTGGAGATAAGTTTACTTATGTAATAACACTAGAAACATTAAGATCCACAATTGCTTCCAAACTGGTTGAGTTGAATTGGGCAGTCACAATTATACCTGCCTAACTAGGATAACTAGGGATGTGGTGGCTTTGTGGGTTAAGAAGACCAGCAGTCGTAAGATCGAATACACGTGATGGAGTGAGCCCCCGTTGCTTGTCCCAGCTCCTGCTAACCTAGCAGTTCAAAAGCATGTAAATGCAAGTAGATAAATAGGTACCACCACGATAGGAAGGCAACAGCATTCTGTGTCTAGTCGTGCTGGCCACGTGACCATGGAAACTGTCTATGGACAAATGCTGGCTCTCCGGCTTGGAGACGGGGATGAGCACTGCCCCCTAGAGTCGGACATAACTGGACTAAATGTCAAGGGGAATCTTTACCTTTAACTAGGATCACAGAAAACCTAAATTAGGTCCCAGTCAAATTAACTCAGGTGAGAATTCTTAATCTAGGTCCTTTTAGTGCTTCTGCTATAAGCACTGGCCCCAAGTAATTTTTGCTTCAGCCATAGAAGATGCTTAATAAGAAAGCAGATGGCTGGCTGAGGCTCACTGTGTATCGATATAGCCTCTGATGCTGCATTCTTCTTTCTTACAGAAGGGGAAAAATACAAATTGAAATTAGATTATTGATATTGCTCAGTTTTAGTATAAGCCATAGAAACTAACAGACTAGAACGCAGCAATATCGGGTGCTGTTAAACATCAGAAGTTTAAAAATTTATAAATTGCCATTATATCAAACAATCAAAAGGTGGCAACATAATACTGCTAATAATTGCGTTAAGAAATTTACATTTTGAAATATATTTTCATTAGCACACCAATGTAGGGAGCACAACCTTCCCTAGGTTTTGAATCTTAAAATAAAATAAAATAAAATAAAATAAAATAAAATAAAATAAAATAATAATCTGCCAACATGTCAATTCTGACTTATGGCAGCCATTTTTCCATGGTTTTCCAAGTACAGCATACTCAGAATTGGTTTATCATTTCCTTTTTATGGGGGTACCCGGGAACTGTGCAGCTTGCCCAAGGCCACACAGACTGACTCTACTTGCAGGAGGCCCAGTGGGGAATCAAACTCTCAACCTAAAGCTCCACAGACAGATACCTAAACCACTGAGTTATTCAGCCTTCAAATTTTACAAAACAAGATTTATTTTCACACATTTATTTTATTGTTTATTTTAAGAATAACAGATTATTTCAAATTGTTGTGCTTTGACCTTAATGAGACTGCTAAGTTGCTGATTACATAGAAATAAAACCATATAAATAATTTAAAACGAGGATGTGTAATATGGACCCAATGAGCCACATCCTGAAGGTTCCTATCACTGCCTCATGAAGCCCCAAGACAATTCCAGTGGGAAATGTGGGTAGCGTGCACACTATGTTTCCAAGCAGAACTGTGTTCCTATCAGGCTTCTTAGGACTGTAATGCTGAGGGGAAAGAAGACAGATGCTCCTGGTGTTCCATGTTTCCTTTACAGAATCATACGGGGGGGGGGGGGAGATTGCAACAGGAGGCATGTTGGTAAGCGAGTAACCCCAGTGGGCAACCAAAGAAGAAGAAAAGTCCCTGAGTCGCAATTAGTTTTTCTCCTTGCTTTAGGAGAAAGAGAGAATAATTTTTTTAATCTTGAAATGCAGCTAGCAAGGGCTCCAAAACATGCCCTCTACATTGAACTCAGTTAGGCTTCTGAGCTACAAGTTGTCGCCTGACAGCAATGTATGAAGGGAAAAGCTGCTAGCAGCATGTCCTGATTGGCAACTGAACAACCATGGTTTCCACAGCCATGTACAGAAGCTCAGCTGGTCGCAGTCCTTTTGGAATGCATGTCATAGAGATGCGATGAACATGTCTGAGGCGTGTAGACAAAATCACAGGCATAATCGATGACTCCAGCAAGACTACACACTAGCTGAAATCCTGTTGCGCAGCTTTGAATGTACAATGGGGATTATGTCATCATCAATGGAATATCATTGCTGGGTTAAAACCAAACTACTTCTGACTAAAGCAATTTCAAAGTAAATGTGACTTGTATACCATGCAACAATTACATGCACCCTGAAATGACCCAAGGAAGCCTTTAATTGATAGTGATTTGCGGCTGCCCATGACATCATCATCACTGTGAATGTGGAGCTGCACAACAGGATTTTAGCCAATGAATGTAATACATTAGACATATCCCTAGATTTCAGAGCACATTGACTTGTTTAAAAAGCTGAGGGAAAATGTTGGTTCATCTTCCAGGGCTCAAGGCTCATGTTCCAAGACCTGTCATGGAACTGTTAAGAACAAGAAACTTGTCTAGGAAAAACACTGTCCTAACAGCTACATCATGATACTGTACTGCCAACCACTGGAGGGAAAGAGAAATCCAGTTTGACTGTGTTGTCTCTGAAGGCTATGTTCTATAAGAACATATAACCTCCCTGTTAGAGTTACCATCAAGTTCCATTTTTCCATAAGAAATATAACTCCCTGTTAAGAGTTACCTACAAGAGTGTAGTCAATTCAGTTTCCTTCAATTGCTTCATAAGGACATAAGCTAGGAACTGAAATATATTTGCTCTTTTGTTTGAGCTATTATTGTGGAAGAAACCATTCATCCCCATTTCCCCTAACGTTATTGTCCAGAAACTTGAAACAGTTCAGTATCTAAGTTCCATGGAATTTCTGACTAACTGAAGAAACAAAATGTCAGAGGAGGAAGGAGTACAGGAAACTTCTGGTATTACACATCATATTTTACTGGGGTAAAAAGAAAGGGAATGAACCCATATTCATAGAGCTTTCATCGGCTCTTTCCATACTCTTTTAAGTAGGTAAATGGGGAGTAATGTGTGAGCAAAACTCAGTTTCTAAGCTACACAAGTGCCATCTGCCTGCTGTTTTTTGCAACTGCAGGGGTGTCTACCACTGCTGCTAGATTTGGTGGTGATTTCACAAACTTTGGGTGTGTGGTAATGTGGCAGCAAAAACAGCCCACATTCCTGCACAAAAAAAGTGATATAAAGGAGACAAGCACATGATTTGGGGAATTTTATGTGTGTGCATATGTCTGGTCTCTGGGTGTCTGTGAATTTCGTTGTATGGGTATACTGTGTATATAATTACAATGACAATAAATATTATTATTATTATTATTATTATTATTATTATTATTATTATTATTATTATTATTATTATTATTATTTTAGAGAACAGTCCAATTCTAGGGCACCTGTGGGAATTTATGGTTCTCTATTAAACAGAGGGGTATCACCCATGTACCTTTAACAGAGAGGGTCAGTTTTTGCATTTTGGCAGAAAAGTTTTTTGTCCCTCTTCCTTTTGCATCACTACTTTGGGGGGTATAGAGAATGGTAGGATCAAGAGATGAAAACTATTTCCATTCACTTACCAATGTTGTCCATCCCTTAAACACAGAAGTACGTCTAGGGCAAAACTGGGTTAAGAACATTCCATTCCATGGTTGTTTCATCCATACTTCTCAATTCCTTAAAGAATATCTGTGGATCTGTAGAGAATGCTACAGTAACAGTTTTCAAAAGAATCTGCAGCTCTGCCAGAATAGGCAAAAGCTCTGTTCCAGTTCAGCCTGCTATCTTTCATCAGAGCCAAACAGATGCCCAACAATAGCCAACAATCAGGACCCTGGCACCAATACCCATCTTTCACTCCTGTTCCTCACCAAAGGCAAACTTAAGGCATACAGCTTGTCATCCAGAAGCATGCTTATAGCCAACACATTTAGATTTGTTCTCCATGTGTCAAATTCCCTCTCAAAACTATCTACATTAGTGGACATCACCACTTTCTATAAAACCAAGTATAATAATTTAACTGCACAGTGCATGAAGAAGTACTTCCAGTTGTCTGTCCACAGTCCTCCAGCATTTAGCTTCACTGAATGCATAATATGTTATGGTTCCATCACATGGGCACTGATCAGCTGTTTTATAAACAAAAAGTCCCCAAAGTTGTAATGAAGTCACTCCAGCCTCATAATCATTTGGGTGCCATTTTCTGCATCTTTTCTGGTGTGTCCTGCCTGGAACTGTATATAGTAATGTGGCCATCACATCCAATATTTGTATAAAGGCATTGAGAGGTTAATAGTTTTATTTCTCATCTGTCTCCACATGACTCTTCGCAGAAAATTCAGTTTATTATACCTGCTGTATGCTGATCCACTGTATGTTGAACGTGTATGGGTATAGGAGAAAATCTGATTGTCTTAACTAACTACATTTACCCCACACAAAGCTATCAGGTTTGCAAAACAATAAATTGTGCACACATACTCAATGAGCTATTTCCAATATTTCAGGAACTCCTAGCACACTTTTTAATCACTAATCTTTCTGCTACTTTCTTTAGTTCCTTGTGGACATACTGGTGGGTTATTATTTTTACAGCACAACTGGGCGTAGTACTTTGCAGAGCAAGCCTGGAGCTAGATAAAGCATGACTACCATCAACATCAAGAATGTCTCTTTTCCTCCTTCCTTCACTGCTAACACTCACTCACTTTACTGCCTGCCACTTCCTATGGTCAGAGAATTCTAAGCACTGGCAATGTCCAATACCATAGCTTTGGATTATTAGAGATGTCAAGAGGGGACAGAAGAGCAATTTTTGGTGGGAGCCACAAACCTCCGGTAATTTCTAAATCGAGGCTTACATAAACGGAGGACAAAAATGCCACCTTGAGAGGTTTACAGAGGAATGCTGGCACAATGTAGCTTTCCTGAAGTAGTACCTTCCATGCAACTGGAGGTGCAGTCTTGTGGCACAGTGGTTAAACCGCTGTATTGCAGCCAAAACTGTGCTCACGACCTGGGGTTCAATCCCAGGTAGCCGGCTCAAGGTTAACTCAGCCGTCTATCCTTCCGAGGTCAGTAAAATGAATAGGGGGCAATGTGTAGCTTGCATCATTAACTTGTAAACTGGCCAGAGAGTGCTTGAAGGACTATGGGGCGGTATATAAGCAGCACGCTTTGCTCTTTTTTTGCTTTTAGTCCTACATATATAGAGAGCGCCAAGTTGGGACAGGCTAGTATTAAGAACTCAAGAGATGGAGAGAAATGTGCGGAGAAGAAAGGATAACAAAGGATGAATGCAGATGTGCACTCAAGCAGATCAAGGATTAAGCCATGGTTTCTACAAAAAAAAAAGTTAATAAGAAGGCACATTGGTTCATAGGCATTTTTTTATCCTCTGGGAAATGTCAGCCTTAGGTTTTAAGGAATAAAGTGTTTAAACAGCTGCTTGAATTCAGTCATTCCACTGAATTACAATGGTATGAATTGCATGTCTCTTCTCTAACACCCTTGGGAGTGCTTAACCTTTCCCCCATCCCATCCAATGTCACAAACACACTAAGTTGTTATGTTTATCATATCGGGTCCAAAAAGTGCTGCATCCAGTGTTTATTATCGAGAAGGATGGGAAAGTGGGTAGAAAAGAGAAGGACAATGAGGTTGTACAGTGGAACCTCTACTTAAGAACTTAATCCGTTTTGGAATGGTGTTCTGAAGTTGAAACGTTCTTAAGTTGAAGCAAAATTTCCCATAGGAATGGACTGAAAACCAATTAATCCGTTCTGGCTGTTTTTTTTTTTTTTTTTTTTTTTTTTTTGTTATGTAGAGGTGCGTTCATACATTGAAGCATTAGTTCCCATAGGAACTAATGCAAAGCTGGTTAATACGTACTCTACCACTAGGGGGATAATTTTTTTTAACCTAAGATGACCTAAGGTTAAAAAAAGAGCAGGAAAGGTTTTTTTTCCTGTTCTTATCTTGGATTTCTGTTCTCAAGTAGCAGCAAAATTTAGCAAATGTAGCTGTTCTTCAGTTGGATTGTTCTTAAGTAGGGACGTTCTTAAGTAGAGACCCCACTGTAATACTATTAACCTAACTGTTCTGTTCAGGTGAACAGATCAACATGCCACAAAACCCATTTTGATCAGGTCTCACGAGTACAATCAATACAAATATCCAAGGCATGTAACAAAAAATAATGAACCAGGAAGTACAACAATCTGTCTGCCTCTTACTGAGGGTCACCATTCAGGGATGACAGAGTGCCATTAACAATGTGCTGCCTCTCTAACACTGAGAGAGAAAAGGATCTTCAACAAAGCTGCCGCAAAGAAGGATGCTGTTTATGATTCCTGCAATTCAGTTCCTTCCTGACCCTCATGCCTTTCAGCCCCATCCCCAACATTAGTCAGTATTTTGTGTTCACTGAGAATTTCTAGTCCACACTGGGTTGTTTTCATTCCCCATTCTCTCTCTCTCTCTCTAACTCTCTCTCTCTCTCTCTCTTACTTTTCTAAATATATTGTAGACTTGTGTAAACCCTCCTCTTGCATGAGGAGTAATGCTATTTTGGCAACATGAACCCTAGCACTCAGCGTCTAAACATAAAAAACAGAGGAAAGAGGGAAGTTATACCAAACCATCAGCACTACATTTTCAAAGATGGTGCTCAAAGTCACAGGAAATACTCAAACACTTCCTTTTTTTGTAAACTGAAGAAACCACAACATGTGATTTTTTTTGCTCTTGAGAAAAAGAAGCAGCTGACCTCACATAAGGCAGCTGCTCACACACATAGCTTGTTGGCATGACCCAAATTTCTGTGAACAGAGTGGCCTTGCTGCAGAAGTGGAAGTACCTCTTTTGTTCCAAAAGATTCAGCTTGAATGACTGAAGTTTTCCTCCCAGAAGCACTAACCGTTAACAATGACTGCAGAGAATTCTACAAGTCAGTTGTAGAACTAAAATAATTCATTCTTGATTATGTTAAATTTTCTGTTCAGAAATGTACTGTCTTTATACTCCCAATATCTGGCTAGAGGCAAACAGTTATTCCTAATGGCATTATGTGTTGTTTTTTGCAGTATCACATTATGTGCCCAGCATTATGTTTTTGCAGAACTATTACAACATCATTGTTGCAGAGCTACAGGAGAAGAAACCTTGTGAAGCAATCCTGATTTTATAGTGCATAAAAAAGGTTTAAGCACTTTGAAAAGTATTTCTCTGTATATGTTTCTTCAGAGCTTATTAAGAGTTCTACATTTCTGTTGATTTTATGCCACCCTAGCAAACAGAGCCACAACTTTTTAAAGTTCTCTGAAGCACATGCCTCCCTCTGGAGCTGCCAAAGTAGCTCAGAACAGCTGGACATTTTCCATCGGTAGACTTATTTGTTGAAATGAAGTGAAACCATTTTTCCTGGCAATTCTCATTTTAAGGTGCCAACTGTGATCTCATTTCTAACTTTTTCATGCATCAGTTTACTTCCCATTTCATACACAAGAAAAGCACATCATGGAGCTAAATAGTATCGGATCTTGTTGCTGTCTTGCACTCAATGAGCTCTTAAGGGCCTTCAAAGCCGTAGGAATTGGAAGAAGATTGCAACTTATTGTCTCCCTCCCGATGCTGTCCAATCACCTAATCAGTCCCTGCACAAAAGCTGCAGTACACAATGCAAGATATTCAGGATGTCCCCAGAAGAAGGGAAATATGAACTGCTTCTGTGTATTTTCTACCTAGGAATCTCATGGCGCAGGGATTTAACTACAGTGCTGCAGTGAAGACACTGCTCCTAACCTGAGTTCAATTCAATTCAGTAAGGGTGTACTTAGTTGTTCTCACATGGCTTCTCCATTTTGGATTTATTTTTGTAAAATAAATCATGACAGTGTAATATGCCATGTGTTGTTCATCTGTGATTGTATTTACCTAGTTTTCAGATCTGCTAAGGACGAGATAATTTTTAGTATGTCTTGATACATAAAACCATAGAATTCGAAGAGGGTATACTTTCTTTTTCAAATGACTGCACCAGATGCTACATTAGATCAGTGGTTCCCACGCTTGGATCTCCAGATTATTGGACTAAATCTCCCAGAAGCCTTTGCCATTAGCTGAGCTGGCCAGGAATTTTGGGAATTGTAGTACTAGAACATCTGGGGACCCGAGGTTGGGGACTACTGGATTAGATGCACAAATTACTGCCTTGGGCAAAAGTTTTTACACAGCACTTAGACTAGCTCCTAAGAAATCATACCACATCCAAGTGTACTATATAGCCCAAAGGGATAAAAGTGAATTGTTGAATTAACTTTGTAATGAGTCGACACTTATAATGTAATTAATCTTTAAAATGAAGTGTCTTGAGAATGTTGAAATGTGAGTGAGACAATTGGGGACAATGGGCAGCCATTTGGCTACAGAAAGATTTCAGGATGACAGAGATGAAACAATTTATTTCACACACAAAAATCATTTTCTCAAAAAGTCAGCATCATTGCAGAAAAATATGACTTTCAATAGAGCCTGAAAGCATGACTTTCTGAATTCTAGGAAGCATAACTTCCACAAAACTCAGCGTGAGAACTCCTATGAGCAACAAGTCAGAACACTTCCACAAGAAAAAGAAACTACAGGGACTATTAGAGTAAGTTGGGAACTTCTAAGGTTCCAGCTTTATAACATCTCTTTTCTTGCCAAGGTCTGCACAGATTAGTCATTCACAGTTTACAGCTGCCCCTTGTGGATGTATAAGAAAACTGGACAGCTGCAGTATTTAACACTTAACCAGTGCTTGGAGCCAACAAACAATGTACTTTTGAATTCCACTTTTAGAGCTAAAGAAGCCATTCCAGGATTTTTTAAACCAGGCATTGATGGAATAGCAGCATTGCTCCTATATCAATCTGAGAGTTTATCTAATTCCTACTTAATAGTTTGAAAGGTTCTGTGTACTGGTAAGTATATGCAACTACAGGATTCTAATATGTATTGTTTGGACTTGTCTTCTAAATATTATTTCATGTACAGTATGTGTAATCCTAATGCAAGTTTCTTTTTCAGCTTAAAATCAGCAACAAGAACTCTGTAAGATAACTAGAAATGTGCTGTTTTCAATAATGAAATGTATTCATTCTTTCTCATTCTCCAATATTTCACAAATAAAAAGTTAGGGACATTACAGAGCCCTTTCCTTTAACTACCATTAACTTATAGTGTACTAAAAGCTTTTCTCTGCAGCATTATCTTGTCTTAAAATGATTCCTGAGACAACTATGAACTGATTTCTTTCACAATTATGTTAATTTATATTCTAATTTTGACCTTTCAAAAGATTTAGTTTTATTTTTCAAAAACTACAGAAAGTTCAAACCAGTTGTGTTTGTCTCTCTGGAACTTGAAGATATTCAGCATAGTTTTATATCTGGATGGACATATGGTGGAGTGAGGCAGATGTCAACTTAATTTTTAAAAACACAGCCCTGGGTGTTTTCTCCAGAAAAGGCAAAAACATGGCATAAGGCAGATTGATTGTCCTGGTACAATGAGACAATTACAAAGTATTTTAGAAAGAAGAATAAGTTTGCGTTTTAGTTTGTGGCTAGAGAGGGTTAGAAAAATCCAATTCGGTCCTTCCTTTTCTAATGCCATCTGCTCTTTATACACAAGCCAAGAGTAAACTACAACTCATTATCTCTATTCCACTGAAAGGTAGGAAGAAAATAATGACAGAAATTACTTTTTTAAAAAAAAATAAACTTAACGTTGGACTCTTATAAGCAAGAATAGGCAACTTGCTTTGCCTAAAAAACATCCTTGGTAATGCTTTCCATTGTATTTTCAAACTGACCCCCACAACTATGCAGCCTCCAGGATTAGAAATCTACTTTTCTTTGGTCAGAAGACTGGATTTTGTTGTCCTCACTCTGTACGGATTCTGTTCTGGACACTGAAGGCAAATTACAGACTGAAAGCAGTGTGAATGTTACTCATCCCTGCCTTTTAGCAGAACTGAAGGAATTTAAAAAGTAGTAATTATACACATTACAACACAACTAATACTAATCCTATTGTGGTACTTATGTTTGTGCCCTTTGAAGTCAGTAGGCTCTGAAAGTGCTTAGTTCAAGGCAAGTTGTTCATGGTGAAATAAAACTTTACATCATCAGGAGGCTTCTTAAACTAGGGCACTTGCAAGAGGGCATAAAATCAAGGATAGGGCAAGATCCAGAGACAACTGGCATCTTCCTTCCCTCATAAACCACATTATTGATAGACTGTATGCTTCACAGCAATGAAGCATCTCTGATCCAGTGTGTATTTGTGAGAATGTGTATCACTATCTAAATGAGAACAGCTACTTTTGTGTTGTTAAGCCCCTCCCCCTCCCACTGTTTGGTTTAAAAAATTAGAAATGTTACTTTTTGGGAAGCTACTGGTCATCTTGCTTGAAAGAATCTGTATGCTCTATTCCAGAAATTATTCCAAGTTATACTTAGTTTTGGAAAGGGTCAGAAAGATGTCATTCCACTCTTCCTCCTCCTCTAATGCAAGTGTGAGATTATGATCCCAAACTAGAGTTTCCAGCATGCAGCAGCAAGCATGCACAAAACACAAGCGCAAGCAAAGGCTCTTTACACATTCACCTCTAGAGCAGGTGATGATTGTCACTGGTGTTAAGAAAGCAAGTAGTAGCATGAGTTTAGAACACTCCAAAAGTTTCAGCCTTTATACACAAAACATGTCTGAGGATATAGATTCTATAAACTTTTAGCATTCTCCTAGCTGGATTCTACTTGGAAGTTAATTCTGCTGAATTAATTACAATTTACAGAGCAAAATTTAACTAGCCAAGATGACCAACACCTGGCTGAGTTGACACTAAGCCAGGTGAAGCTGTGCTGAATCAAATTCCCCCCCACCCTACTCACAGTGGATATTACTTAGGACAACTCTGACCACGGCCAACCTTTATGCCACCATAGTGACTGAATCCACGATTTAGAAGATGTTTGGGTCTGGTTTAAGCACTCGCTTACTTAAGCCAGCACTTGCTTGCTCTCACTCTCTGTGTGTGTTGGTTTGTTTTGGTTTTGGTTTTTATGTTTATTGGCTCTTCTGCCATCTGGCACTTAGCCAGCACAGGAGTTCTGCCAACAAAGCTACTTGTGCTAATGGGTCTGAGATCAGCCAGTTTATTTGTTTTATTTATTTTATTTATACCCCGCCCATCTGGTCTTGTGACCACTCTAGGCGGCTTCCTGATAGATAGTTCAACAGAGTTGTTGGCAGAAGGTGCTGCCCATACAGGAGTTTTCTGCCTATTCTATATCCACTACAGCCAGAACATATTTGAGCCTATTTTGTACAGTTACTTCCTAGTATGGATGTTCAGTAACAATGCGGTCCCATAAGACAAAAAGCATAAGTCAACAATTATCCTGTGTTACACAGCTATTAGGCATGGTGTGTCACTTGAGTTTTATTAAATAAAAAGGAGGGAAGTGACTAATATAATGCATTACTAAAGCAGATCTTTGAAGACATCTCAAGGAACAGAAGATAGATGATGTACAAAACTGTTTCTCATTCATTCTCATAAACACACAAGACATCTAATTATATGTGGTGTTTATTTCTGGAATCTCTTTCGCTGCTTGATCTCCAGAGCTAAAATACACTGTATACATATTTTATGTTTCATCCAACTATTCCTTCATTCTCTTTTATCCCATGTTATTGTCTACTCAAGAGCCACTCTTCTAACTTTCATGTATACAAAAATCAATATGCCAAGTCATTTTAAAAAGCATGTAGAGGTCATTATTCATCCAAGGAGACTCTTGGCCTTAAAGAGGCTCAAGATTGTGCTTTCACAGGATCTGTTTAACACCTGCAACAACTTAAATCACAAAAGAGAAGTGACCAGACTTGTAACAAAGACACAAAATGTCATTACTGAGCAATATGATGATCTTTTTTCACAGACTAGCTGAGAACTGAAGGCTGAATTATCTCTTAAATTGTAACTTGTACGTCCTGCTATTGCCCCCCTCCCCAGTCAGTACAACAAACAGCACAAAGTTACCTATAGTGAAAGAACACAAATCTCTCATCAGAAGATACTCATCGCTGAAGAAACCTAAATAAGGATTTTTTAAAAAAAATCAGTTCCTCATTCCCTCATCCTTTTTTTAAATAGTATTATGTATTTTGTTTACATCAATGCATATTAATTTCCATAACCATACCAAATAAAAGGGAACCTCAATATTGCAATATTAGCAACTTTTAATTCTAAATTGTATTGCATTTTTCCCTTTTGTCCATATAGACCACACATTTGTATGTCTCTTAGAAAAGAATATCTCCTGAGAACATCAGAGAAACAAGCAAATCGACCTGGCAACATGCAACAGCGAGATTAAAAGGTAAATAAATTAATGTCATCAATTAATCTTCCAATATTTCTGAAAGATAACTTGCTAGGCAGATTTTGACTAGTGAGTCCCCGTGGCACAGTAGTTAAACTGCAGTACTGCAGTAAAACCTCTGCTCACAACTTGAGTTCGATCCCAACGAGTTCAGGAAGCCAATCCAAGGTTGACTCAGCCTTCCATCCTTACGAGATCAATAAAATGAGTATCCAGCTTGTTGGGGGTGGGAGTGGGGCAAAGTGTTCATTGCATAATAATGTTATGAACTGCCCAGAGAGTCCTCTAGCACTATAGGGTGGTATATATGTTGAAACAACAAGAATAATAGCTCCCCCAAGGAAAAGCGTACATTCAACTTGTCTTCTTCACTCTACCTTGCTGAAAGGAATGTTAATGCTTACAGAAGATATAATCCATTAGATAAAACAGTGGCAGCCCATTTTAGTAGTTTCTTTGAAATATTGAACTTCCAATCAACTAAATGTTGGTCAGATTTTCCATGAGATGTACATGCCTACCCTCCAACATTTTTTGCCCACAAATGCCTGCCCTCTCATTTACTTTTGTCAGTCTACAAAATGAATGTTAGTAATAGGAGTTCTCAATTTGCCCCACAAACAAGTTCTGTTAGTTGGAGATAAGAAGTTATTTGGATACTCAGTAAGTTGTAGTAGATAGACTCAGGAGGCCTGGGTTCAAATCCTCACTCAACTATGGAAACTCACAATGGGTGTGAAACTGGTAAAGTTATTCCTTGAATATCTCACTTACCTTGAAAGCCCTATTAGGGTTACATGAGTTAGTTCCAATTTGAAGGCACATAACAACAAGAAGAGGAGATTATTTAGAATCACTGAATAGTGAAGTTGGAAGGGGCCTATAAGGTCAAGTCCAACTCCCTGCTTGATGCAAGAATACAAATCAAAGGATATCTGCCAGGTGGTTGTTTAAGTTTCTCTTGAATGCCTCCAGTGTCGTAGCACTCACCACCTCTCAAGGTAATTGGTTCCACTGTTGTACTGCTCTAACAGGAAGTTTTTCCTGATATTAAACCGACATCTGGCTTCCTGTAACCTGAGCCCATTGTTGTGTGTCCAGCACTCAGATCCTGCCCCTCCTCTGTACAACAGCCTTTCAAGTATTTGAAAAGTGTTATCATATCACCCCTCTGTCATATTTTCTTAGGGCTAAACATGCCCAGTTCTTTCAGCCTTTCCTCCTAATGCTTGGTTTCCAGCCCCCTAATCATCCTTGTTGCCCTCCTCTAAACTTTTTCCAGTTTGTTGGCATCGTTCTTGAAGTGTGGTGTCCGGAACTGGACACAATATTCAAGGTGACACCTAACCAGTGCTGAATAGAGGAGGACTAGCATCTCGTGGGATCTGGAAACTATACTTCTGTTAATGCAGCCTAAAACAGTATTTGCCTTTTTTGTAACCATATCACACTGCTGGCTCATATTGAAGAGCACCAGACCCAGGGCTGAGCCTTGGGGTACCCCACGTGTTACCTCCTCCCAGTTGGAGAAGGAGCCACTAATCATCACCCTCTGAGTACAGTTCTCTAGTCAATTGCGTATCCACCTGACACTTGATCTATCCAGCCTACACATAGTTACCTCGCTAATAACAATATCATGAGGCATTTTGTCAAAAGCTTTGCTAAAATCAAGATATACTTGTATTTCTTCTGCCCATCAGGGAGGTTACCCAATCAAAAAAATAAGATCAGATTAGTCTGGCAGGATTTATTCTCGACGAATACATGTTGCCTTCTAGTTATTACTGCATTGTTTTCTAGGTGCTTGCATAGTAACTGTTTTATAATTTGTTCCAGAATTTCCCTGGGATTGACGTCAGGCTGACTGGCTGTAGTTCCCAGGTTCATTGTTTTGCCCTTTTTGAAGAGAGGGACAATATTAGCCCTCCTCCAATCGTCTGGCACCTCACCCATTTCCCATGATATCAAGTAAATAATGGACAGCAGTTTTCAGAGTTCTTCAGCCAGTTCCTTCAGTACTCTCAGATGCAGTTCATCCGGCCCTGGAGATTTGAACTCGTTCAAGGTGGTAAGGTACTCCTTGACTATTTGTTTATCAATTTCCAGCTGCAATCTCATCCCCTCCACTTGCATTTCACATTTGTCTAGAGGTTCATAGTCTGTCCTATGGGAAAAGACTGGATTAAAATAGGAATTTAGCACCTCTGCCTTTCTTTGTCATCTATTATCCTTTTCCCATCTCCATTCAGTATCTGTGCAATTGTCTCTTTACCTGAAGAATTATTTTTGATTGCTTTTAGTGTCTCTAGCTAAACTCCGTTCATTCTCAGCTATTGCTCTCTTAATGCCATCCCTGCATTTCCTTGCTACTTGTCTGTACTTTTCCTTGGTGACCTGGCCTTTTTTTCACCTCCTATACATGTACTGTTTGTTTGCTTTCAGGTCCTCCCTGAGCTTTTTGTGAAGCCACGCTAGCCTTTTTTTTTTGTTGCCTCCCACCTTTATTTCTTGTTGGAATTGTTTGTAGCTGCGCTTTTAGAATTTATTTTTTTAAGAAACTCCCACCCTCCTTGGAATCATTTTCTTGCTAGGATCTCCTGCCATAGGACCTTACTCATCCTTGTTCTGAGATTATTAAAATTGGCTTTTTAAAAAAATCCAGCATATGTGTGTGGTTATACTCTGCTCTGGTTTCCTTTGAAATCTACTAGAACATGGTCACTCTCACCCAGAGTTCCCCTTACTGCCACTTCCTCCACCAAGTCATCTCTATCAGAATCAAATAAAAGATAGCTCAATTACTCAAGCCCCTTCACAGATTGATGCTTGTCGTGGCAAAGAGTCTTGAGTAATTCAGAGAAGCTATGGGCTATGCCGTGCAGGGACACCCAAGACAGACAGGTCATAGTGGAGAGTTCTGACTAAACGCAATCCACCTGGAGTAGGAATGGGAAAGCCACTCCAGTATCTTTGCCAAGAAAATCCCATGAACAGAAACAAAAGGATAAAAGATATGACGCTGGAAGATGGGCCCCTCAGGTCGGAAGGCGTCCAACATGCTACTGAGGAAGAGCGGAGGACAAGTACAAGTAGCCCCAGAGCTAATGAAGTGGTTGGGCCAAAGCCGAAAGGACGCTCAGCTGTCGACGTGCCTGGAAGTGAAAGGAAAGTCTGATGCTGCAAAGAAAAATACTGCATAGGAAAATGGAATGTACGATCTATGAACCTTGGGAAGCTGGATGTGGTCAAACAGGAGATGGCAAGAATAAACATTGGCATCTTGGGTGTCAGTGAACTAAAATGGATGGGAATGGGCAAATTCAATTCAGATGATTACCATATCTACTATTGTGGGCAAGAAGCCTGTAGAAGAAATGGAGTAGCCCTCATAGTCAACAAAAGAGAGGGAAAAGCTCTACTGGGATGCAATCTCAAAAATGATAGAATGATTTCAATATGAATCCAAGGCAGACCTTTCAACATCACAGTACTCCAAGTTTATGCACCAACCACCAATGCTGAAGAGGCTGAAATTGACCAATTCTATGAAGACTTACAACACCTTCTAGAACTGACACCAAAGAAAGATGTTCTTCTCATTACAGGGGATTGGAATGCTAAAGTAGGGAGTCAAGAGATAAAAGGAACAACAGGTAAGATTGGCCTTGGAGTTCAAAATGAAGCAGAGCAAAGGCTAAGAGAGTTTTGTCAAGAGAACAAGCTGGTCATCACAAACACTCTTTTCCAACAACACAAGAGGCGACTCTACACATGGAAATCACCAGATGGGCAATATCAAAATCAAATTGATTATGTTCTCTGCAGCTAAAGATGGAGAAGCTCTATACAGTCAGCAAAAACAAGACCTGGGGATGACTGTAGCTCTGATCATCAGCTTCTTATAGCAAAACTCAAGGTTAAACTGAAGAAAGTAGGAAAAACCACTGGGCTAGTCAGGTATAATCTGAACCAAATTCCTTATGAATACACAGTAAAAGTGAAGAACAGATTTAAGGAATTAGATTTGGTGGACAGAGTGCCTGAAGAACTAGGAATGGAGGTTCGTAACATTGTACAGGAGGAAGCAACAAAAACCATCTCAAAGAAAAGGAAATGCAAGAAAGCAAAATGGTTGTCCAACAAAGTCAAGTGTGCCTTAGAAAGCATAGCTAACAACAAGGCGAGTGGAGGTGGTGCCACTGCAGTCGAACTATTTAAAATCTTAAAAGATGATAGTGTTAAGGTGCAACACTCAATATGCCATCAAGTATGGAAAACTCAGCAGTGGCCAGAGGATTGGAAAAGATCAATCTACATCCCAGTCCCAAAGAAGGGCAGTGAAGGTAGGGAAAGTGTGAAGGCAACAGGAGAAGGGGACGACAGAGGACGAGATGGATGGACAGTGTCATCAAAGCTACCAACATGAATTTGACCAAACTCTGGGAGGCAGTGGAAGACAGGAGGGCCTGACATGCTCTGGTCTATGGGGTCACAAAAAGTTGGACACAACTTAATGTCTAAACAACAAAAAAGATGGCTAGTCCTCTAGTTTCTTTCCCCACTTTTTTTAGGAGGAAATTATCAGCCACACAAGCCAGGGATTTCTTGGAAGGATCATACTTTGCAGAATTTCCTTCCCAGCTAATATCCTGATAATTGCAATCTGCCATCACTACTACATTGTGTCTCTTTGACATCCTTACAACTTGTTTTTCAAAAATTTCATCCACTTCCTCTCTTGGATTGGGTGGCTGGTAGTAGACTCTAATTACCATGTTACTTTTGCCTTTTTGCCCCAATTTACACTCTGAGGAACTACTCCATGGGACTAAGCTCAGTTTTGCTGCATAGGGAACTGTTGCACTGAGGTTTATTCCTGAATAAATGCTCAAGGAATTGAGCTGTGCATCATATGTTTGAAGGAAAAAGGCTAAAAATCATAACTGCATCTGATCCCTAATGCTTTGATTTGGTGTCATCCTGTACCTTAGACACAATCACTGCTAGACCGAAGTCTCCAACATCCTGCATCTTCTCAACTGACAGGTGTGTATAGCCAAAATATCTCTTATTTTATCCCACTACCTCATTGTTCCATATCTTCTCAGACCAAAGTTTACCTGGTGAAATTGTGACAGGTAAACAATTATTTCAGTAGAAATTACTTAAGAGACAGGCATGTACTGAGGTATGTGGGTGCACGTATGTATACTTGCATGTGTGCATAAGCTCTGACTAACCAGCAGCACCCTAGTTCCTAAAAACATTATGTACCCATGACTTCAGCTCAAAAATAATAACAATGGCCATTCACAAGTAATTAGTGGTACACTGGTGCACATTTCCACACCCTTAAGATATGCTGGAATACAGTTCCCATCATCCCCAGACAGCATGACAGGGAATGATAAAAATTGCAGTCTAAAATATATTTCTGTCGCCATTTCATGTATTTCATCAAGATAACCTAATGTAAAGTAATGTAACCAATGGAACAGACTTTTCTTACAAGCGCCTTTTCTTTCTCTTCTTATAGGTACTGAAAATGCACTAGAAATGTTCAGTTCAAACAACAATTTGAGCACCACTTCAGGAAATTACTGCACCTACAGCAAGGAAATTAGAAAGCACGCTCTTCCCTTGGCCTATGGTCTCATCTTTATTGGAGGAATCCTGCTAAATGGGGTCGCAGCCTGGGTCTTTGTACACATTCCCAGCAAAACCAGCTTCATCGTCTATCTCAAGAACATTGTCACGGCTGACCTCCTCATGTGCTTAACTTTCCCTTTTAAGATTTTTGCTGATGCTGACATTGGACCCTGGCAACTCAATGTTGTTGTCTGCCGTTTTTCTGCTGTTATTTTTTATCTAAATATGTATATCAGCATAACCCTGTTTGGACTCATAGGCTTTGACAGATGCTGTAAAGTTGTGAGGCCTCAGTTTATCACTTCTTCACAAACAGTTCGATGCAGCAAAATCATCTGCCTCATCATATGGGCACTGCAAATGCTTATATCACTTCCAAATATTATTTTGACAGACAAAACTCCTACCAAAAACACTTCCAAGAAGTGTGTGGATCTGAAAAGTGAGCTTGGAGTCCAATGGCACAAATCTTCAAATTATGCATGCCTAGCTATTTTTTGGGTTGTGTTTCTCCTCCTGATAATCTTCTATACTTCTATAGCAAGGAAGATTTATTTCTCCCAACAGAAGTTCAAAAACACCTCAAAACTGGCAAAGAAAAAAACAAATCGAAATATTTTCACCATAATGTTTGTGTTTTTCATTTGTTTCGTTCCATACCACATTGGCAGAATCCCATACACATTGAGCCAAACCTCACCACATTATATCTGTTCTCTACAAGCAACGCTCTTTTACATAAAGGAACTCACTTTACTACTCTCTGCTGCAAATGTTTGCCTCGATCCCATCATTTATGTGTTCCTCTGCCAACCTTTCAAAGAAAGACTGTACCAAAAATTGCACCTCAAGGTGAGGACATCTGAGGAATTTGAAAATTCAAGATCAAATGCAAAAAAGTCAAACGCAATTTGTGAAACAGCTGTTGTTTCATAACATCTGAGATTAAGCTACTTGCAACATGCAGAAGAGATGGGCACATCATTAGATCAAAGAAACAGGATAAGATGTCCAGTAATTTGGATACTTAAGGTAACTTTATCAGTTTGCTACTCCTAAATAGTCACCCACCGCCAACTCCATGGCACCAGGTGGCTGCTGCTGCTTTTAATGTATCCTAACTACCCACCAATTACTTTCTTCCCAGTATGTCCTCCTCACTCCCACAACTACCTTCGTGACATTTCACTTGCTCACTTCATCTTTTCTCCCTGTCTCTCCAGACTTATTTTCTCATCAAATGGTCTCATGGTTTCCTCGCCCCCAACTTTGCAGTATGCTCTTTGACTCCACAACATTCACATCCTTATTTTTTTTTGCTCCTCTCAGATTTCCCATCTCTTCATTCCCTTAGTAATTCTTGTTTTGCTTTAAAAGCATCTACTCCTTTTTTAAAAGTCTCATGGTCACTCAAAACAATTCAGCACAAACCCATTACATATTACACTCTCCCACTTACTCTTCTCATTACATTTTATTTCGACACTACTTACTTCCTCTAATAGCTGACCACTCTGTGTTCACACATATACCTTCACGGGGTGGATTTAGTTTAAAGGCATAATTTAATTTTTTTAAAAAACAGATTTTTTTACAATATAAATTTTAAAAATTAACTTTTTATTTGGATCATTCTTTGTCCATTGATTTTTATCCATACTGTACCTCCACTTCTCTCTCTAGTGATTCGCTTAAGCTCACTTGACAAGAATTCTCTTGAACACAACCCCATCCTGTGTCACCGGCACAACCCCCAATTTACCCATTTTTAATATATGTAGTAAAGATGAAGGGCTGGAACTTTAAGCTATGCAATTCAATGGGAAGTTGTAATACTTCGTACAGTATTAGACAATCTAGTGTACAGCAAGAAAGAGGCATCTGAGAAATATATTTCTTTTCCCATGTCAGACTCCGTAGCATGTTCATTTTGAGACAATCCCAGTCAGCAGTATTAACTAACCTGAATGTTCCATACATCCACACCTAGCTTGGAAAACATTTACTTGTTTGTGGACTACAACTCCCAAAGTAGCTCAGCCAGGATGACTAACAGTCATTTTGGGTGACAGATTATGGGAGCTCTCATCTAAAAAGGTAATCTTGTCCAAACTCTCTCCATACTGTAGGATATAAAAGCAATAAACAGCACATTCAACTCTTAGTATGAGAACTAAACTATCTAGTCTTGTCATAAAGAAAGGTTTCTACAATGAACCATTGTTGCTTTAATGGATGATAAAGTCAAAACATTGGTTGAATAAATGGATGATACACTTAATATAGAATTGAATTCTAGCCTTACATCCAAGTAACTTTTCTTGGACAGAAACCCAATAGCTAGTGCATACCCGCTTGTAATTTTCTTGGTTTATTCTGTTCAGCAGGAACAGGTTACACCAACAAATTTGCATCTCAAAAATGAGGCTTTCTGCACTGCAAGGAGTCAGGAATAGATTAGAATCCATGAAAGCTTTCGAAAAAAATAGACCTATTAGTCTTTAAAGGTGACACAAGACTTTGCTTTCTTTTGTGGTAAAAAAAAAAGCCACCTGGATGTGAGAAATAAGCTGTACCTGTACTTTTCTTTGAAATTTATTAAATATCTGCAACTTATGTTGGAAGTGTGACTGGCAGATTAGGCAACTGGCAATATTTATCCAGATGAGTTGTTCAAGTGCCTGGTCTGCTCCATGCTTCCATGGATTTGACCTTGTTTTTTTCTGTGTCCTTGAAAATAGATCTAAACCAACATGAACAGCTACAGTTGAACCACAGACCTTTCAGTACTTTTTGGCTTTGGTATTCTGAATGTACTTCTTTGTTTTACTACTGGAATTCTGTAAATATATTTGTTTTTTCTAATTTCATACAGATGTGAATAATATATGCTTGAATTTCTATCAAAATAAAGTAAATACATTTATTTTTCAGCAAGATCTTTTTCAGCTTGATTTCAGAAGTACTAATAGAAAGTGCACAGTGAGTAGCAGGTCACTGTAGGTGGCAACAGGTTAGGTGGCAACGGGTTAGGTGGACAGAGCTTGGCCATAGTAACTCTTCTAAACTCTGCAGTGAAAATGGTTCCCACCTACAAGGTGTCATTTCTCGATTTCCACAGTATGCTGATGGTGATGAGTATCGTGTGCTTTGACTATATAGCTCAATACACATTCATTTGGATTTGAGTTGTCTCTAGGACAGTGGTGGTAACATCTGATGGAAGTTCATCAGCAAGGCATCAGCTTAGTGCCATGTTATCTTCAAGATCTGTGGCCACTATAGAAGCAAGCATGTTTTAGTGGTTGTTGTGGGTTTTTCAGGCTCTTTGGCCGTGTTCTGAAGATTGTTCTTCCTAACGTTTCGCCAGTCTCTGTGGCCGGCATCTTCAGAGGACAGCACTCTGTACTCTGGAGCGATCCTCTTCAGAGGACTCTGCACTGTCCTCTGAAGATGCTGGCCACAGAGACTGGCGAAATTTTATTTATTTATTTATTTATTTATTTATTTATTTATTTATTTATTTATTCATTCATTCATTCATTCATTCATTCATTCATTCATTCATTCATTTATTCATATCCCGCCTATCTGGAAGAACAACCTTCAGAACACGGCCAAGGAGCCTGAAAAACCCACAACAACCATTAGATCCCAGCCATGAAAGCCTTTGTGAATACAATCATGTTTTAATTCTGTTTCTCAGAACTCCCATAAGCAGCTCCCATGAGCAGTTGTTGATATTGTTAGGTTGAACCTGTAATATTCTTTTTTGTAGGAATTAGCTGCTATTGGGCCCAAGAACTGAGAAACAGAATCAGTTTTGGACCACATTCTCTTCATAATGCCTCAGCTACAATAACCATTAGAGGATTCTGGGAATTGAGGTCCACAAAGCAAATTTTCCAAGCTGGTGGGAACCTACATAGGAAATAGATCTGCAAAGAGGAACTATTTTCAGTCACCTCAACAGAGGTTTGTCATACCTTTTCTATCTGTCACTGGCAAACCTCTGTTGAGGTGCAACATACATCTGCTTATGTTTCCACGCAAGAAGCAATCCAATTTTTCTTTTCCATTCTTGGTTCTACTGTATTGCATAGTGCTGTGAATTTCAACACAGACTATCATGCAAAATACAGAAGCATTTGAAGTATAGACTTCTTGCAGAATGCTAAGAATGTCTTGGATCCTGGATGTGACCAATGAAAAAGTACTAAAGGAAATTTTAAAAAACCAAGAAATAATAAAACACATAAAATGCAGAAATCTTGAATATTTTGGTTTAAAAACAAGAAATGAAAAGCGTTATTAAAACTAATCATTCCAGGTAAAATAAATGAGAAGTGAAAGGTAAGGATGAGAACTTCTTTGCTGAAGAACCCAGGAGATTAGCTTTGATGTGACAGAGAAATATTTTTTTAGGACTGCTGCATCCACAATCAAAATAACTATGATGATGTCCAACCTCCAGGAGGAAAAGACAAAGAAAGGGAAGAAGAAGAAGAAGAAAGTAAATGCATGTGCAGTATAATAGCCTTTCACAGTGGCTTCAGCAAAGTTGCTTACTATTCTGCCATAAGAAACAAACTCAAACATTGTTTCCCCACACACTCTTCTTCTGAGCAATCCTTGCAGTTCAGGAAGAGCATAGACAAACATACACCTTCAGTCAGTTTCATATGCGTCTGTTTGCAGCTTTGAAAGCCACAAGAAAGCCTCTTTTGCTAGGCACCAACTATACGAAGAGCAAGAAAGCCAGCTGAGCAACTGTACAGAGAAAGAAAAAATTACCCCATCATTAAGCAAAGACTGATCACTTGACAACACTAAAGAGCACCTGTACCTGGATCCCTCAAAGCTTTCAAGATTACAACAGTTAATTAAGGAGGTATGTACTTTTTAAGACCTTAACCATGATAATTAAGATTATTTGCACAAATATGAATACAAAACATGCATGTTACTGGTACTTGTAACAAGGAAAATTATCACTCAGGTATTCCACCAAGCATGGTGGTCACTATGAAAAGCTCCCCCTGTCTTGGTTCCTCTGTGCCAGGAGCTGAAAATATATCAAGCATTCACAGCATTATGACCACAGACAGATTTCTTCTATAATTTCCTTGAAGAGAATGCCTTTTTCTCAGAAGATGAATACAATGTTCCAACTAGCTTTAATCCCTTTATTACACCACATTCCAAAGTACATTTGTAAACTGAAGTAGATTTGTCTCCACTGCTGAGTATTTTTGTTTCCTTACTATGGGTTGAAAACATGAAGAAATGTTTTAAGAAATCAAACACTTTGGACTTGCTTCCAAATGGCACTTTTATAGTTCAATCACCGTGCCTTCTTCATGGATCTAGATAACATTGTCTTTCCTCCATATTTCTCCTTACTCTAGAAAAACCTGTCAAGGAAGGAAAGATATTATCTGTACTGTTTCTTTTAACTGACAGAGCTAGGAAGCCACCCATTTGGAAATACTCAGAATTATTAACTGCTGAGGATAAATTAAATACAACGAAAGACAGTTTTGTTCAAGCCATCTTTCTTACTATTTAAGCTAGATTCCTCAGACTCTACGGCCAGAATTCAGTCAGCAACCTATGCTTGTACAAGGGAAATCACACGTCATGGCAGCAAATTGTTGCCCATTAGCAAGGTGCCAGTTATATTCCTGGGCATAATGAATATATAAATCACCAATGGGATACTGGCCTCTAAATGAGAGCTATTTTTCCAAGCTCAGGATATAGGTAATTGGCTCATATGTATCAGATCTATTGTTTATCAAGTCTACACCTCAATAACAGTCATGTTAGCCCAGCTATATGGCAAATTACTACTCATAACCACATAGGCATTTGATCGCATGCACAAGGGCACATTTCAACAGCTACCACACCACTACGGGAAACTACAACAGATGCCACATATATCACTAGCCTGAGAGACAAATATTCATTTCCATAAGCATGGAACTATCTATCCTGACGTCCTCAGTTGATAGTCCCAAATGTGCATCTAATTACTCTGCACAGCACTCCTTGCTAGAAGACGTATTGAATTCTAAATTTAACAATTTTATGAAGAAATGAAAGCTACTGTATTCCAAGCACTTAGTGAAATGTTAGATATGGTAACAATAGATTTTGTTTTAAATAATACTTTAAATGTTACGAAATTAATGATGCATTTCCTATAACTTATAGAGACTGAAAGCTACCTGTGACGAACAGTGATTGAAAGTCAGTCTAGTGAACTAAGACGTTTGTTACGGATTTTTCTGACTAATGACAAATAGTGATGTAAGAGTAATACTGCCACAGTCAATTGTCAATGGAAACATCTTTATATGAGACCCTCCCCAATTCCTATTACACATTGGTGTTAATTTAATTTTTGAACATTACCACTTTAGATAATTATGGAAACAGGTATGACCACATAATTAACAGATTGATATTATCTGTCCAGGCCAATTAGAATAGATGCCACTAGAGCAGTAGATACACCACCACAAAGGTCTGAAAAGTAGTCAGTTTATTATCAATAAAAGGGAACACAGGGAATGCATCCTGATCCTTGACATGTTAGAATTTCAGACTCGTATTCCATAGGAGGACACTAATACAGGTCTGATGGCCCAATGTCATGAAAGATCCATCAAAATAGTCCACTACAGAATTGCCAAGCTGGTTCTTTGTTTCTGTTTTATTTTAATATGAATGTTGAAGACTCCAAATCTTTTTCAGAGCAGTGCTACTGGAAAGTGGAAGGGTTAACTCTTCAATCCTATGAATGCAAACTAAATTTTAAAAAAAAACTGAAGCAAGTACAATGTCTAGACCTTTTATTTCCCCCACTCCCTCTCCTGTAAAGCTAAAGTAAGCTTTGAAAGTCTGGTTGCAATTAGTCATATTTGATACAGTAGTTTATTTCATGCTCTCCTCAGCTCAGAGTTCATCCACATTAGGAGGCGGTGGTGTATGTTCCATTCCAGTAACATGAACGTCATTCTTTACTAATCAGACACTTACCCTATTACGCAGTCATTATTAATCATCTCCACCCATATCTTTATGGGGCCCATGTTTAGAGAAACCTAAGGGAAGAACTGAGGTCTGGAAGTGAACATCTCAAACTGCAAACCTCTGACCCTACTAGAGTGATATATTCATAAGATTAATATATCTCAACAGCTTCTTAAACATGATTCAACACTTACCATAACTGGTCACAAATTTCAGGACGAAAAATCTCAACCCATTTACTTGAAAGAAGGTTGGCTTCTTTATAACAGAAGTAAGGAGGGACCTTTGGGAGAACTGGACATTTCTCTACTTCTCCTAGAATATTCCTTCTCCTATGAGGGGCCTGCAGTTAACCGTAAGATCTTTAACTGACTACATTTGTCTGCTTGGGTGCCTTATTGCCATTTTAAATTTTCTTTTCACAACTCTGGCAGGACATCAAGCAGGAAGGTATGGTTCAACTAAGAGCAGCACAGGTTGTTCCAACAGAAAGCCTGTGTCTCAGGATGGGTCACATTAAGTACCATAGTTAGATAAACCAGGTTTGTTTACCAAAGTTGTTGTTTAATCTCAACTTTGTATGTCTGCCTATGTTACCCTGAAAATACTGGCACAAATATGATGCCATATGCCTGCTAAAGTGAATAACATACATTGCAGCCCTGCCTTTACTTTAAAGCACTTGCATTTAAAGGAAAAGCCTGGGAAAAACTCAAACTGACGTGCCCCTTTGGGGTAACTTCTCATTGCTACAAAACTGACAATTCAAGATATGTTTTTAAGCTAGATTTCTCTGTGCTCTGCAATACCAAAGTGTGGGGGGGAGGTTTTACAATCTGCTTAACTCACCCACTGAAAAGGATCACAGAGAAGACATTTCATGGCCCCATATTCGTGTTAAGTTGCTAAACGCACACAGACATAAGACTACTAAAGTAGGCATTTTCATGATCTTGCCACATGAAAAGAACATCCCAAAGTTTCGGCCATTTGCCTTGTAAAGAGGGTTGTGGTTGTGGTTGTTGCTGTTTTTACAGACAAAAGGCAGGTGAGTCAAAACTTGTCCCAACAAACTTACTGCATTTTGTTATCTGACAACTTTTTTGTAAGGTACTGGCAAAAATAATGTTCCAGGAAACTATTTGACAAACAATGAGGTTGAAAAGCAGAAGTGATGCATTCTGGTTGTCGCAACAGGTTGGGTCCTAGAGGATGGGGAAGATCACTAGAGCTCTCACTAAGTTCAGAAAATACAAGATGTGCACATTTAGCCTTTCCGCTAACCTGAACCCTAATAGAAACCTGCTGCTAATCCCCAGTATAAGCCATTCATCTGGATCTGAAACATCTCTCAGCTCATGAAATGAGCTTCTAATGACACTCACATGAGTGTCATTAGAAGCTGAAGGTTTAAGCTTCCTAATCTGGAGAACATTATCTTGCTTTCATTTCTTAGAAAGGTTCAGAACAACCACTTCCTCTTGAGCATGCAAAGACTAACAATAATACAGCTACAACACAAATAAGAGGTTATGAAGACCCGATACTAAAAACGGTTATGATACCACTGATTAATGGATGAGAATCCCCAAATATTACCCATCCATGTTGTGGAAAAAAAAACACCATCTGCAAATTTAAGACTATGTAAAGGAAATGCAATACTGTAGTGTAAAGGAAAATATACTAGGTTTGGAAAAGTGTAAACAAAACAAAACTAAACCAATGGTACAAGAAAACTCAGGACAAATATAAAAAAATAAAATAAAACGAATGGCTGACTGCTACTATAATCTAATGTTTTGTCTCCAAACATAAGCATCCAGTTACCTATGGGAAGACTTGCACTCAAACAAGACATGAGTGCAACAGAATCTTCCCAGTCACACAGCTGATATACAAAGTTTTGCTATCTTTAGCACTAAAGGGAAAATGCATACACATTGCAACTAGCAGCTTCTGATCAGTCCATGACTGAACACAGGACAAAGCTTATTTTAGGGCCTGCTCCATGGTGGTGTGTACAGTGAGAAGGAGCACTGAGAATCCCTCATGATGAATTTCTAGTACACTTTTGTGTCAGAATATTATTTTAAGGTGACAGAGGGGTGAAGTGGGTAAATGTTCTTGAGTTTCTTGAAACCATTCTCAGGTCTAGTTATATATTTTCTTAAGACAAGGGAGAACCAAACAGTGTCTATCACGTAGTCTAACATTTTATATCTCCCTCCCTCCCTCTCCCATGTCTTCATGTCCACAGGTTTGGTCCTCAGAAGAGTGCACAGATTTTGCCCCTCCTGTAACAGGCAGGGACTGGCTAAGATGTCTTTAACCAATTCCTCAGACTGTAACATTTATTCTGACATGGAGCCGTTCACCTACTTTTATTATTTGATCTTTCTTATCGGATTCATTGGGAGCTGTTTTGCCCTATGGACCTTTGCACACACAGAGGACAAGTGCAAATCAATGAACATCTATTTAATTAATCTCCTAACGGCAGACTTTTTGCTGACCCTTGCCTTGCCAATGAAGATCACTGTTGACTTAGGAATTGCCTCCTGGAAACTGAAAATATTCCACTGTCAAGTCACAGCTTGCTTCATCTATATCAATATGTACTTATCAATCATATTCTTGGGATTTGTTAGCATGGATCGTTGCCTTCAATTAATACAGAAATGCAAGATCTATCGCATCCAGGAACCTGGTTTTGCCAGGATGATATCTGCAGTAGTCTGGGTAATGGTGCTCTTTATTATGGTGCCCAACATGGCAATTCCAATCCAAGAAATTCAAGAAGCACCAACAGTGGGCTGTATTGATTTCAAAACAAAAGTAGGAAGAGACTGGCATGTGTTTACCAACTTCATATGTTCTGCAATATTTCTAAATTTTTCAGCCATGGTGTTGATCTCTAATTTCCTCACAATCAAACTGCTCTATCAAAACAAATACTGTGGAAATTATCACAATGCAAAAAAGGCTCTGGTGAACATACTCCTAGTTACTGCTAGTTACATCATTTGTTTTGTTCCTTACCATATTGTTCGGATTCCATACACCCTGAGTCAAAGCAAAGCTATCACCACAGACTGCTCTCTCAGACAATCTCTCTTCAAAGCAAAAGAATCCACCCTGCTGTTTGGCGTGTCAAATCTGTGTTTTGATCCTATTTTGTATTATTATCTATCAAATACATTTAGAATGAAAGTCATCAAGACTTTGGGATCAAGTAAAGATAAAAGAGTTTCCTCAGATGATACCGAGATGTGTGGGAAACAGGCAAAACAAACTGATTTTTCAACTGAGACATTGCAGGTCTTTCCAGAAGATAAATGTGCTGCAAATTGAAAATGAATTTGACTCCCAGCTGTTGTGCACAGTGGCCAGAGCTGTTAGAGCTTTGGTAACAGGGATCTTGCATTTTCTGTACTTTGCACCAGGGAAATTGACGGATAACTTTGTAATATATAATCATTGCTATTTCCTATTGCAGAATCGGGCTACACAAATATCATAGGCACTTACTGGATTTTGGTCAATTAGCTGATAGGACACATTTGAGCACACTTTGAATCCCTTTGAAGAGAAGACTATTCTTGATGGATCTGATCTATGGAAGCAAATACACTGGGCCCTTTCAGATTCAATGCTCGACTATGACTTGGGGTTATATGATTTATTACACTCCACCCTTCAGTGTATCACAATGAAACACCTACACTCCTACACCGGAGAAGTAATAAAAGCATGATAATTTCAATGTCCTAAATTCAACTGTTAATCCCAACTACAGAAGGCCCATGAAATCAATGGCAGGAATCCTGTTATACATATTATGCTGTTCAACTCAAACAATGTCACCAGCTGTGACCATGCCACAGCTATTTCAGGTGAATTAAAGGCCTGCTATTCTCACCCACCCACAGAAGCCACAGAACAGGGTAGGGAGTGATTCTCCAACTATGCTTACTTATTTTTGTATATTATTATTCCAGCACCTACTGTCCATAATACATCACTAGAATCTACCATCGACAGACAACCACTAGTACTGCAGATTTCAGATGTGAGACGCGCTTTCCAGAATATTAATATTCGAAAGGCAGCTGGACCAGATTGAATCATGGGACGAGTTGTTAGGGGCTGTGCTGCAGAATTAGCTGGAGTTTTTACGGATATTTTCAATCTATCCTTGTTGCAGTGTTCTGTCCCCACTTGCCTGAAGACATCTATTATAGTGCCAGTCCCGAAGCAGTCAGCTGTGGTATCTCCCAATGATTATAGACCAGTAGCTTTAACATCTGTTATTATGAAATGTTTTGAGAGATTGGTGCTGGATTACATTAAGGCTAGTCTTCCACCTTCTTTGGATCCATGGCAATTTGCATACAGGAGAAATAGATCTACTGATGATGCTGTGTCCATCGTACTCCATACTGTATTGAGCCACTTAGAACAACAGGGAACTTATGCGAGGCTGTTGTTTGTGGATTATAGCTCTGCTTTTAACACCATTCTACCAAATAGGTTGTTTTTAAAAATGATCAACCTGGGATTACCTCAGGAGATCTGCATGTGGATAAAGGATTTTCTGACAGATAGGCCACAGTCAGTAAGGATGGGATCCCACCATTCTTCTACCCTGGTACTAAGTACAGGAGCTCCCCAGGGCTGCGTGCTGAGTCCCTTCCTCTATTCCCTGTACACACATGATTGCACCCCACTATATAACACCAATGCAATTATTAAATTTGCGGATGATACGACAGTGGTGGGACTCATAAATAAGAACAATGAGTCTGCTTATAGAAAGGAAGTACAAAGATTGATACTATGGTGTAAAGAAAATCATCTCACACTTAACATCAAAAAAACTAAAGAACTCATAATTGATTTTAGGAGGAAGAGAAATGTACATTTACCACTGTACATAAATGGTGAGGAAGTGGAGAGAGTTGGAAGTTTTAAATTTCTGGGTACTTACATCTCAGAGGACCTCTCATGGACTATAAATGCCAACATGCTAATAAAGAAGGCACAGAAGAGGCTGTATTTCCTGAGAATGCTCGGGAAGTTAAATTTATCACAGCATTTACTTCTGTCCTACTACCGTAGCACCATTGAGAGTGTCCTAACTTATGGCATTCTGGCATGGTTTGGGAGTAGCTCTGTAGCGGACAAAAAAGCTCTACAGAGAACCATTAAAATTGCCCAGAATATCATCGGGCTCCAGCTACCAACCCTGGATGACATCTTCACATCCCGCTGTCTGAGGAAGTCACACAGCATCCTGAGAGACTCTTCCCATCCTGCTTATAACTTTTTTGAACTGTTACCGTCTGGCAGAAGATATAGAACAATTAAGACTCGGACCACACGTTTTCTAAATAGTTTTTATCCTAGAGCTATAATTGCAATTAATAATGAGCTTAAAGACCACCAGTAGTGAATAATTAGTTGGACTGTGTTACTTGGCCTGAGGTGTACATGTTTGTATTTTTAGTGGGGGACTTCTAGTGGGTGGGGAGTGTTTGGGGAATGTTATGTGTGTGCATGTGTCTGGTCTCTGGGTGTCTGTGAATTTCGTTGTATGGTATACTGCGTATATACTTACAATGACAATAAATTATATTATTATTATTATTATTATTATTATTATTATTATTGTTATTATTATTATTATTATTATTATTATTATTATTATTATTATTATTATTATTATTATTATTATTATTATTATTATATTGCCCTTTTAATGATGTAAACAGCTTGGTTCCTTTTTATGGAGAAAGGCAGGATAAAAATATTTTAAGTAAACAATAAGTTTATCCCTAAGATTAAAGGGATCCATAGGAAGCTTTTAATTTCTCCAATTACTCATTTTTAATTTCTCCAAAACAGCCATGGCAGGGCTGCGAGCGATGGCATCGTCCATGTTGCACAGTGCACCTTGCCATCAGGATTCCAGGCAATGCGAGCTTTCTAAGTCAGCATTTATGTAAGTTCAATTGACTCAAAAAGTCTAGTCTCGTTGGGATTAAAAATAGATTTACATGAGTATCATGAAAGTACCAGAATTAAAACATGGGAAAGCAGAATTAAAAAGCAAAAGCAAACAAGTCTACCAAAGTGACTGTCCAAAACAGAACAGTCTTCAGAAATAGGGTACAACCACTGAACAACCACTTTCCATTGTCAACATCTGCTAAAAGCCAAAGTTCATACAAGCGACTTTTGCATTTATCTGCTGTGAATCACAGTACTGAACCACTTGCTTATTTGTTTTGCATCATTAGCATTTATCTCTGTTTAAACCATAGGTCGGGAGACAGGGATAAATTACCCCAAATTGGGTAAAAGTGAAAATCCTGGGGATAATGAGCAGAGTGCTACCCCCCTCCCTCCCTCCCACCCACCCCCACCTTCTGCAGGCAAACTCCAAATTGTCAGCCACCTCTCCCTGTTACTTCCTGGTTGCAGCAGGCACTTGTAAATCCTCCGTTCATGGGAGATAAGCCTGCTTAATTGGCTACAGCTGTGGCATAGCCCCAAGCAATCAATCAATCTGGGGCTGTGAATGACTGCTTCCTCCGGAAATGAATGCAAGCAAGCAGGAGGCAGGGAAAGGATCACACCAAAATGTGTGTAATAAAACCATGCCAGGCTTTTTATTGTTTATTACTGTAATTATTTCTTATTATTAAGAGACAAACTTGGAAGTAATTGGGAGAAAAGAAATGCTGAACTCACCATATCTTCCCTCCAATATGTCCCCACTCTGAGTCATCGATATCTGTTTTACATGTGGGTTTTGTTTTTTAAAAAATGATGCTTTAATCGGTCTTTACTCAAATATCTCACATCAGCAAAAGTGTTATTAATCATATCAAGTGAATAACAAGGTAGCTGTTCAAAAATAAATTACATGCAATGATCTTAACCTGTTCTTCACACATAACACTGAATACCCATGATTTAACTTTACTTAAACTCTTAGTGCAATTTCTGCTCTCTAAGGCCTCTGTGTTCAGAAGAAAGTAGAAGAAAACCGTCCAAGCAGGTGTATATCTGGAAGTTTCACTGTGATCATTGGATTTCAAACACATAAGATGGAAACAGAACCAGTTTTTACACTGTAGAATTACTCATTTTTAATTTTGAAACTTTCTGATGTGTCCATGAACATATTACATGTCCATGACTTATCTTGCTTTCTTAAAAGAAATTACTCTGTTGCTCGGATTTATTTAATTCTCAGAGATTTGAGCCAGCATAGAACATGAACCAAAGAATGGATGGGGACACTATTAATACAAAGATAGCATCAACTTAAAGAATATAACATGATTGGGGCAAACAAACTGCAGATATCATGATTCCCATTGCATATAATGGAACAATTTTTAGTCATAACTAAGTTTACTTCTCATTGCTCTCAGTGAGAGTCAATATGGTGAAAGGATGTGGCCTAATCCAACTCAAATAGTTTTCATTACTTAGGCAGCCGTGAGCTCAATTTGCTTCCTACAAAACATATATAATTATTCAAAAACATGGCTGCATACAACTCTTTAAAGATAGAAAGTAGGCACGTACCAGAGGTATAGGGAAATGTGTGGCATATTGTAAATGGCGCAGGAGGTTGTAATTTGATGGGAAGATCAGATCCCTCATTTTCTCCCTCTTCACAGATTTTTCACTGTGAACTGAAATTCTTCTGTCTACTATGGATATGGAATTCAAATTCTCACAAGACTCCCCTGGCATTGGAGAAAAGATCTATGTCATAAAAAAAAAGAACAGTTAACATTACAACAAACAAAAAGCCCATTTCATTTATATGAATATGAGGTCAAAATGTCTTCAAATGTGCAATAACTAAACAATTTTTATAACATTTTTAACAGTTGTAATCCTACAATAACAAGCTCTCCAAATAAATTTGTTTTGGGATCACACCTTTCTGTGTGCTCTTTTATTAAGGTAAAAAATCAAAGTGATGGTGGAAACCCATGTTATTAAGTACCTCCCTTCAACTAGCTCCATGGTTACAGGAAAGGGAAAAGAAGACTCTGCAAATACAGTGGTGCCTCACTTAACGGGTGCTCCGTTTAGCGATGAAACCGCATAGCGATTAACTTTTTGCGATTGCAAAAGCAATTGCATTGCGATGTTTCCTATGGGGTTTTATCGCTTTGCGACGATCGATTCCCTGTTTCGCTTACCAATCATCACAAAGCGATGATTTTTAAACAGCTGATTGGCAGTTCCAAAATGGCCGCCGGGTAAAAAAATGGCCGCCCGCTGTGTTTTCGCACCAATTCCTCGCTTAAGAGGCAGCAAAAATGGCCACCGTATGGACGATCTTCACTTTAAGGTCAGTTTTTGCCCATAGGAATGCATTAAACAGGTTTTAATGTGTTTCTATGGGCTTTTAAAAATTGCATAGCGACGAAATCGCTTAGCAGCGATTTTTGCTGCACAGATTAACGTCGCTATGTGAGACACCACTTGTACAAGGTTCCTAGGCTTGGAACACAGAGTAGAAAGGCAGAAAGAAAGCAGCCATGACAAGTAATGCTAAAAAATTCATGGCTTACATAGTTATTATTCCTATATCTTCCAGGTAAGGATGGCACTGACATAATAGAATACATTCATGGTTGTCTCAGTCTGCATGAAATATATGTTTTCCATTAGTGAGACTTTGGCTAGTCCTACACTGCAACTTTTCAGATCAAGTGAAGGTGCCTGTAATCATGATACACACTTGTCGGTGATCCAAATGACCAGAAGAGTTCAATACACAATAAATTTACCATCTGGATCCTCCACTACAATCTTTCAACGAGTCCTATTTAAGTGCAAATAATATTGAGAGGAGGGGTGTAGAGGAAGATTTTACAAGAACATAATGACTCTGATGCCACCTATCAACCAATTAATCCTACAATATCAAGCCTTACATTACACTGGGAGATGGAATCCAGAAAAGGGATTTTTTCCAAGTTTTAATCAATGGCATTTGAAATAGTTTTATCTAAAGTGTTTTATGATTAAACAGACAGAGTCATCCCTATGGCATTGTTCTCTTTCTGGCCATTGATATCTAGCTACCCTGTTTCCCCCCAAATAAGACCTAACCTGAAAATAAGCCCTAGTATGATTTTTCAGGATGATCATATTATAAGCCCTACCCCCAAAATAACCCCCAGTAAAGTGAAACCCCGCCCTCCACCACTGTGCAGTATTGTGCAGCAACCAGAAAAAGATGACATGACTGTATTTGAATAAACGTAGATTGTTGTACATGAAAAAAAAATCCCCTGAAAATAAGCCCTAATGAGTTTTTTGGAGTAAAAATTAATACAAGACCCTGTCTTATTTTCGGGGAAACACTGCAGAAATTGCACAGTGTTCAGAACACTCCTCTTTAAGAGCCCATCATTATGAATTCTTACTTGAGTGATACTTTGTCTATCCATTCACATCTTGTAAACAAATGTGGGCAAAGCTCAAATTGCTTTTGCAACCAAGTTTTTCAACATGATGGACCCAGTAAATATAAAAGATATGAGGTCATGTTTGGGTGCTCATGATGTGTTCATGGTGGTGCCATTTTGATCACAGTGGAAGTGGCACCACAGTTACCACAGTGAAAACAGATGAAGCAGATTTTGCAAAACGAAGATGATGATGCTGGCTCAGAGAAGAGAAGTTGAATATGGAGTGAAGATGTGAAATACCTTGATAAGACTAAAAGAAATGCATTGTTAGAATATTTGAAGAGTTTCTCGTGCTGAAAGATGTAGCAAAATGAGAAATGTTTTTTTGTTTTGTTTTGTTTTTGAAAAAAAAAATACCAGAAGGTAAACCTACTGGAATTTCCGAACCAAAGTCTGTCTTAAAGTCATTCTTGTCTACGTCATCAAAAATATTAGTGGTCCCCACATCAATGTACATATGTTCCATAATACTACGCTCCTAATGGTCACCAGAAAGAAAAAGAAAAACCAGTGAAAGTATAATAATCTCTGGGAGACTGGGCAGTTTGAACTGTTAAAATCATTTTGTTAAAGAAGGAAAATACACAAAAGTACAATACTGAAAAAAAACACATTGTGCTGCTAACAGACAGAATAACCAAAGTTGAGTCTTTTTGGATACAAACAAACAAAGCAAGCAAGCAAGCTCAGGGGGATGGTACTGAAGGAGATGGCCTGCAGATTTTGTTTACAATGGATGAGTGATCTCTCAGGAAACATCTGCTTTTCCTATGGGATCATTTACTTCAGGCTAGAGAAAGTTGTAAAAAAACATCCGGACTCTTCTAAAGGGATAAAGATTCTCTAGGGGCAGCATATACTGAGCAAAAAGCATATTTATATACTTACAAAAAGCTGTGCAGCAGCTACAATGAACCTTGCAGAAAGAAACACTGAAAAAGCATATTCCAGTATTTCCAAATAATATTATGTGAGTGTATATTGACTCATCCAAAAGAAACTTCCATCTTTTTTCCTCCACTACATCCCCCAGCACACCTTAAAATATGCATTACATGCTCCTTCAGATCACTAGAACAAATTTGGTTTGCATACATAGGATGAGGGCAGGGGAGAGAATCTATTATACCAAAAGTGTTTGATTCATTAATGGTAGACAACTACTGAAGTACAGTGGTGCCTCGCAAGATGAATTTAATTCGTTCCACGGCTAATGTCCTGCGAAAAATTTGTCTTGCGAAACACGTTTTCCCATATGCATTGAAATCTAATTAATGCGTTCCTATGGGCAAAAAAAGTCAGAAGAAAGTCAAATTTGGTTTACAAAGGCTTTATTCAGTGTTCTTTAAAGCCATACATATTGTGCAGATAATTTCAAACGTTTCAATCAAAAAACTGTAACTTTTTGAACATCATAGAAAAACATTTAAAAATCAGCAAACATGAGGCAGGAACAAAAAACAGAAAACATTCGTCTTGCGAAGCACGGCCATTTGTCTTGGGAGTCATCAACTCCATTGCCAAAACCATTTGTCTTGCGAGTTTTTTGTCCTGCGAGGCATTTGTCTTGCGAGGTACCACTGTACTGGCTGGGAGAAAAGACGCTAATAGCTGCTGAAGTTCAAAAGGTTAGCCACAAAATTTTTCAAAGGATTAGAAAAAAGAACCTCTACACACACACAAACACAGACTACACTAGTAGTCTGTGTTTGTGTGTTATTCCTCCTTTTATTAATATAGCATGGAACAAAAGAGATATTTTGAAAACTGGAGGCACAACATATATGGTAGTCATAGGCCCTCTTCTGATGTAACTCTCGTGGTGTTGGGGATGCAGCTGTGCAAGTCCCTCCAGTATCATCACAAAAGCATGACAAACCATAGCACATTTTAAAAGGGGAGCCTGTATTGCTCTTCTTTCCCACACCAGCACCACCCATTTGGAAACTGAAGGGCAGGAAGAGCCACATGAATTATCTTGGTGATATTGGAGGGAGGCTAGCTTCCACATTGCCAATATACTATTTAAAAAAAACTGTCCATGTTTAATGGACTACATTGACAATCTGAAGTCCAAAGTCAAACATTCTAGGTAGCTCTGTTACAAGCACATTTGTTATGTTATAGACATCAGCTTAAAAAAAAAATTACTGCAGGAGAGGCAAAGAAACAAAAAACAAATTACCTCCAGCTTCATATCTTGCTCCCTAGCATACTGTTCATCCATGGTTTCCCCTGCTGGTGAGCGTGATCTGGAGGCTGCAGTGACCGATAAGTCTCCACGTGATATTAAAGTGCACATATAAGCATCGTGGGAGAAAACATCATGCCGTATAAATTCGCAGAAAAGCAGCACTAGATTCAAAAATTCCATCTTCTCATAGTCACTGTTTGGGTCAGCTACCAGTAGAAAAAGAGTCAATAATAATAGTTATGCCTGCCAAGTCAATTCCAAATTATGGCTATCTTTCCAGAATCTTTTGGCTACAAAAATACTCAGAAGTGATTTTCCAGGACACTACTGGCAGGATATGTAACCTTGCATATTCTGCAGGTGATCCCAGCTGGCCCCTTTCCATTCTCAGATGTACCATGGGAATTCAAAGCCTCAGCTTCTGGTTCTGCAGCTAAGCACTCCAACTCACTGAGCTACACCAGTTCTCAATTTTATTAATTCCCATTAATTTCAGACTAATTAGTACACAACTCTCTGGAGGAGGGCAATATGTAGCCTGCATAACTAATATGTAGACTGCCCAGAGATTGCTTTAAGCACTATGGGGTGGTATATAAACAGCATACTTTGCTTTTTGCTTTCAGAACTAAGCAGCAAATTCAGAGGGCTGACTGTCTGCTTTTTTCATAAATTCCAATATATGAGTACCTTTAACAAGGAGATATTTGAAAGACACTCATGTTGGAACTTGACAACTCTACATGCAGTTTAATTGTCTCAGGATGAAATTGAGGATTATTGAAAATTCAGTTTCAGGAATGAATTGGGTCCCTTCAAGATAATACATTACTGTGAGACAAATTATAGAATAACCATAATACGGCAAAAAGTGAGTATTTTTGAACTCACAGTATACTAGCTCCTCAACATACCAACGTTATGTAAACCTAGGATGAAGCTACTTTGGCTAATCTGTGAGGAATCTCCTAAACTTTTATTTTTAAACAATATGCATGCTTCTCATGCACCTTATTTATAAGTAGAATTCCACTTATCAAAAAGGCTCTTCAGAAATGCACAACTTTTTTTAAAAGGAAAAGCAGCATCTTTAACTGCCACAGGAATAATTTCCACAGTGAAAACTCTTGGGGACACACGTATAAATTCAGCTCAAAAGAAAAAGTGCTGTATTTATATTAAAAAGCACAGTTAAATCTCTTTTTACTGGGCAAAAAATATGATTCAAAAGTTGAGTTTTGAGCTTTTCAAAATTCTTCACCAGGCTGAGTGATATAAAATATGGATTCCGTGCCTCCATTTTTTGTAACACCCATCCCCATAAAAGGACCCAAAACCTTGACTATATATATTTGGCCCAATAAAGTTACTGCAGATTTTTCTTTCTTTGCTTACAGACTATACAGCTAAGTTTCTTTTTTTAGAGTTGATGCATGTTACACACCCATGTGGGCAAGGCACTAGTTTTGAGCACAAAAGACGCCAGAAAATGCTTCCTGTCTGCAGCAAGTAATTTTAATGGAACTAACAACAAAGAGTATTTTCAGTTTACTGTTACACAAGCCTCTGCTTGTTTATTTAATAGCCAGTATCACTGCATTCAGTGGGGATTTTTCTCCCTAATAAATGCGTTAAAACCTGCAGCCTTGGAGATTAAGCCACCAATGAATTTAGAGTAGGCCTGTTTGTACAAAAAAAACTCACTGCAGGAGAACTCATTCATGTGGAAACACCATGGGTTCGAGCCAAAGAAGACTGTCCAGAACACACATACTACTCACATAAGAGGGTTTTCCTTTCTATTACAGCTTCATGTCTCCCAACCCAGCCAAACTACTCCTAAAGCAGTGGTCCCCAAACTTGGGCCTCCAGATGTTTTTGGACAACAACTCCCAGAAGCCTTCACCATCATCTCTCCTGGCCAGGATTTATGGAAGTTGAAGTCCGAGAACATCTGGAGGCCCAAGGTTGGGGACGACTGTTCTAAAGGACTCTATGGAATTGCATTGGATAGAAAACTGAAGCAAGACATTAAAATCTGAAGGATTTGTTAGGACTGCTTTGCACAAATGCACAGTATTCAACTCAGTGTAAAACATCTCTAGAACCAAATCTCTGTGAGTGTGGGCGTATGACACCATTAAAGCACATTCAGCTTGAAAAGGGCCTAAAACTAAACTATGTTGAGAACTAAGTTTCATTTCGTAATGGAGTGCTTTTACTTGATGACTTGATGCTTTAGGCATGACAAGTTTATTGTGCAATCTAGTGCATGCCTCTCAAAAAGTAGATCCTAGTACAGTATTTACTTCTGTAAAAACATGAATACAGGGCCTAAGCATTACCTGGGGGCATCAATACAAACTTAGAATACAGGCATATTCCCACACAAATGCCACAGTCACACACCTGCAATTTCTGAGTCACGAAATAAACATTTCAATTCTAATTCTGAAATAACATGCTGTACTTTCCCAAACTGACGCCACAACTCATACGGGGAATTTCAAACACTCCCTTAACACCAGTCTTTTTTGCAAGGTGGCTTTTCTCTTATCAAAGAGTCCTTCAAAACTCGCAGATTATTTTGGTGCTCTTCGAATGCTCCTAAAAATTCCTCATGATGTTTATATTCTAGCCATACAGTGCAGCTGCAAATGTTTTATCAACTAACGCTACTCATTTCCAATCATTATTGTTATGGCTTTTTCGTTTCAAAACAATGAATGATCTCTCCAGGTTCACACTAATAAAGATCTCATTTAATAAAACAGTCACAGCTAGTTTAGACTTCTTGGAGAATCTCTGTTCTGGGGCAGGGACTAGGCCATTTATACATCATAAAGAAAGTTGTTTCTTTTGCTCTACTGCCTCTGACCCCAGCAAATCTCACAAGATTTGGACATTACAGGGAAATCAATCACCATTAATACTTTGTGATTCCCACCAGCCATATCAGAGGGTCCAATTATGATTCCATGATCTTCACACTTTTATATTAAAACACTAACCATTTTATTAAATTAGTTGAAATAGGAACAGAAACAGGTTCAAAACATTAAGTGATCCTCTCTGTTCTGAGTCACCTTTGCTGGCTCAGGGTCCTTTACACCCACAAACTCCCCTGGTTACCTTCACCAAGGGGTTCTCCCTAGCGTTCACAGCACAAGTTCATTCCTGGTATCTTGCTAACAGGAGGTTCTGTTGGTCTCAAGCCTAAGCCTGCTCCTCTCCTTGCCAACTCCCAATAAAGACGAATGTTATGTCCACAAGGAGGAGCTCGCTTGGATGAAGGATGCGGATGATTAAATTCCCCAATTCTCTTTCCTCCTACTTCCTTCTGCTGGTGCACCCTCACCTCTTGTCTCCTCCAGGGTTGTTGGAAGCATTTGGGAAGCTTGCATTCTTTCTTGCCTCCCTCCTTTCATGTTCCTCTAATAAGAGGTTCAGTATACTGAAACAGCGATGTCTACATTGGCTTGGGCATGTCGTGAGAATGGCTGATGGTCAGATTCCAAAAGATCTCCAGTATGGAGAATTAGTGCAGGGAAATCGCCCCAGAGGGAGACCACAGCTGTGATACAAGGATATCTGCAAGCGGGATCTGAAGGCCTTAGGAATGGACCTCAACAGATGGGCAAATCTGACATCTGAGCGTTCAGCCTGGAGGCAGGCGGTGCAGCACGGCCTCTCCCATTTTGAAGAGACCCTTGTCCAGGAGGCCAAGGAACAGAGGCAGCCTCAAAACCAGCAAAATCAGGGAGCTGGACAGGGGACAGACTGTATTTGTCTTCAGTGTGAAAGGGATTGTCACTCTCGAATTGGCCTTCTCAGCCACACTAGATGCTGTTCCAAATCCTCTATTCAGAGCATGTTACCATCGTCTCTCGAGACTGAAGGATGCCTAATCTAAAAAATTTCCCAAGGGCTCACTATGTTCCTTCAGCTTCTTGTCCTCCAGAAATTCATTAGACTAACCCCCCCCCAATTCCCCTTTAATATCTTTAATTTCTTCCCTTTCTAAATATTTGCCAACCTCCCTCACCACTACTCCCCTTTCTTCCCAGGAACCTGTCTTTTCTTGAGGCCTTTTATTTTCCCTTTTCCCCCTTCCTTTCTCTCCTGCAGTCTCCCCTTTCTCCCTCTCTTTTGGCAGCAAAGCCTCCCTTATATTGCCCCTACACCCCGGGTAGACTAGCTCTGCTTTCCCACTCTGTAGCCATCCTCCAACCCCCAGGACTGACATAACAACATATGCATGTTTGGGTCCTGCTTTCTTGGGACTTATAGCTAATGGCAAAATCTTCCTCTGTGGCTTGCCCCTGAGGCCCTGAATTAAGTAGCATAACTCATGGATTGGAGGTCGCCAGACCACCGACAGGGGCATCTGTGGCACTATCCTCCTCACATACTCTCAAGCAGGATATAAACGTTGCCTCAATTTCGTTTTCTCATACGAATGGGTTTGCAGATTATCAAGGCCCCATTAAAGCATAACATTTCCGTCCTCCCAATAATAATTGATGATACATTCCATAATAGGATTACAATGCTATTTTGTTTCCCATATATTTAATATTAAACTCTTAGGGCACAGAGATCTGTCCTGCTGTACTCTATAAATCACCATATACAGAACAAAAATAATCATAATAATGTGCTGGATTTTAACCACATGCCCTAATTCTCTGATCACAGCAGATACTTTTCCTCCAACCTCTAAATGAAAGAGCTATATTAAGGAGTTCTTCAGTTGCCTTAAGACAAAAATACTCATCTATACTTGGTTCCCAAAATAAAAACTTTGGGACAGTTAAAGCCTTATACTAACACCAATGAGAATAACAAAGTAGAACTAATCCAGAAAATGGACAAAAGGTCAGAATATTCCACTCTTGTGTGGAACAGAAACTGTTGGATACTCACATAATGAGGGGGCTTGGGTATCTAAAAATCTAAGGAGAACGTTCTGGAAAACAGGAAAGCTGGAGCCAGCAAGTGATGCCGAAGAAATGGATTCCTTTTCATCCAAGACTTCCACCTCACCACATCGCTACAAAAGCAGGCAAGAAAGAATGAGTCAGTTTTGAATTGCAATACCATAGCTATAAAAGCAATTACATTTGCTTCTCTCTCCTCCACTACCCCAAAACTCTCATGCAACATTGACAAGGGAGAGAAACATTTCCCCAGTCCACTTGAAACAGTTGTGACATGTTGATCTCTGGTTGACTGTGTGGAACACTAAACAAGACAATCAGATTTAGAGTCTTTTTAGACTTGGCTGCACGACACACAAATGCATGTCAAAAATTTGCTCTCTGTCACCACCATATGACCCTACTCAAAAGAAAATTATTTACATCTTTCTTGCATATTAAGTTTACATAGACTGCCAGCATTTATGCTACTGCATAAAGTCTTTGCCATGTACATTTATGGCAAGCTGGATTCTTTCCCTGCATTCCTTTCTTTCAGAGGGGGAAAAATTGTGAATACAGCCAATTGTAAAAGTTTTAGTCATGCATTATTCCACTCCATTTACGTGTCTTCTGACCCTTTGCACTATCAGCTGTGCAAAAGCCATAACTCTAATAGGCCGAGACATCAGTGATGCTTTCAGTAGAGTCAAGTGAGAAACAACTGCAATATTCCAATGAAACCTTTTGTTTATTTTCATTGGAAGTTACCAACTGAAAATCAATCAATGGGTTCAAAAGTGAATTCTAAGGAAGAACTGTGAACTATTCCTTGCTGACTATTTTTTTCCATCCAACTGTTTCTTGTTCATTGCTACCACACAAGTCATGTTAAAATTGACTGCTAGATTCTGTATAAGGAGAAGAGTCTGTAAAAGGCATTTTGGACCTCAACTTCCAGAATCCCTGGACCAAACCATGAAATGAAGTATAGCAGCCTTTAAGGTCAGGAAAAATCACAATTTATAACCATGTGCTACCAACAGATAACAACAAGCAACTTACTTCTGCCTCAATTTCAGCTTGCCTCTTCTCTAACAGTTTGGCCACTGCCATTGCCCGGTGTTTGCCAGATCTTTTACTACTCACTGCCCATTCACAAAGCAGCATGACTACGGCTTCATCATTAGGTGCAACCTATTAAATCAACAACAACAAAGACAGCATCTTACTTAACAGTAGAACAAAAATTAGCTATGAATTAGATATACAGTAGATACGAATAAGGACAAAACTGTTTTTCTATTCTAGTCCCTTTTATGTTGAGGAAATTATAAGGAGGGTTTTAAAAAATGACAATGACCTCAGGATGACTCTCTCAATGTTCGGGGCTGCTCTTTCAAAGAGGGAGGTACCCACACATGGAGTCATAGACAACACAGCTTCTAAGTCATGTTCTGGGGTCAGTTATGACATCAGAAAGATCATAACTAGTCACTTTCACCTCAAACCACCCTCTCAGCATTCAATAAAGACCACTCCTCTTTTTTGATAAAGGTCTGGGAAATTGACTTTGTTTAGGCAATAGTGTGAACAGCAAAAGCCAGCTAGTTCTGTTCATGAATTCTAAAAATTCTTCAGCTACTATTCACAACAGCTGTGACTTCTTCAATTTGATATGTGAATGTTTATATGCGCTCAATTGTTATATGAAAAGGAATGCAAACCAGCATTTGAATATCTCACAAACAATTAATGACTTGTAATGTAAAACATAATATTGAAGTAAAACTATTTTCCTTTCTTCACATAAGCTTTAGCCAATTTATATATATCCATTTATATATAATGGAAGAGTCTTTTGGTTTGCTTTAGTTACATAAAATTCCTCTGCACAAACAAGTTTTGATACCTTTTACTGATATACGAATACAGCAAACGAAATATATGCTGTGTACTTTTTAAAAAAGGAAGAAGGTAGCTGATTTTGTTTCTAAATGAGTCAGTCTGCAGCTCACTGCCTAATTATGGCACCTGATACCATCCTTGCATATATAGAGAGGAGAAGGAAGCTATCTTTAAACATCAAAACAGCTGGCAAAAAGTATACAACTGTGTCCACAAATCTAGTTTGCCATTAGCATGGGTGGAGGAGATGCATAAACACAGCATGTTTTCACAATTTGATGCCAGTCAACCAGCTGAAGAAGTGGGCTGGTTTTAAAAGGAAGGTCCAGATTCCCTAAATCATCTAAGGACTATTCAACCACTAATTACTGGTTATATTCAAGATGTGATAAGGGGGAAATATTAGTCCACCCTTCATACACAAAATTACAAGTCTGAAGAAGAGAGACTTCTGCACAAGTGTAGGCTGTTTGTGATGACACTACCACAAGTAATTTTGAAAAAAGTAACCTAATCTGTTACCATAACAGGAAACTATACACGGACCTACTTCATTATAGTTTCCAAGGGGATAGCAGACGTCCTCTCACTGTCTAGGGAACAACACCTAATAATTATTTTTCATAATACTGGGTTTACTCACAAGTAAACTACAGACACTTCTGCAAATAGCACCTGCCTGGTGACTTTGTGAAGCTTATGAGACTGAGATATCAATTGCACTGAACTTTTCACTGGTGGGAAATGAGTCAGTAAAAATATGTTCTTTTTCTTTTTTAAACTAAGCACATCACTGGAAAACTTCAAACACAAGTTCTAGTAAATACACAGCATGAACAGGAAAAGGTTAGGCCGAATAACTTGTTTTGTTTTTACACAAGAGGCTAAAATGTCATTTTCTTAAACTTTCACAACCGATTCCACCATAAAATACAGCAGAACATAGCACCATTAAGAAACGATTGAAACTGAAAGAGTAAAATCCTAAACTACAGTCCATGTCCAGTATGCCATGTTATACATGTTACTGTAAATTCTCTTAATGCTTACTTTAGATTTATAGGAAGCAGAAACAAACAAAAACAGTTTAATTGATAAACTAAACACTCATCTTTGCCTGCAACACTTTTAAAAAATGCTTATTTATGGAAGTAATTGCTGTGGCAGAATATAAGGATGAGGCATCTTCCCCTCTACACAAGTCTTCATTTTCTCTCTCTTTTACCAGACATTGGGTCATCTTGGCTATCAAGACTTTGGATGCAGCAGCTCTAACCAACAATGTTTTGTTACATCCAAACCAGCCTCCAGGTTTCTTCTACCCATAAACCATTTTTTCCCATGATCTCTTTCTCCATTTATCCCATCTTCTGTACTTTAAGTTCTTCCTTATGTGACTGAATATTCTAGATTTATCCACTGTATCTATTTTATGATTTCCCATTCCTTATTCTTTCACTTTAGAACTTCTGCCTTACTTACCCTTTTGATCCAAGATATTCTCAGCATAGTACAATAAATCTGTATTTCAAATGTTCCTGTCTTTTTCATGGTAGCCTGGATTAACATGATCTGCACCTCTGGTATGGATCTTTTACTACATTGCTTGCATAGATTTTTACTGATTAACACGGATTTGTCTACCATTCATTTTCATATCATATCCATTAGTAACTTTGTACCATTTACATAAAGATCAAGATTATAGTCAGTTTTGTCTGCATATCGAAGGTTATTTGTAGTCTGACCATTAACAAAAATGTTTTCATGTGAATCAACAAATCCTTCTCTAAAGACGTTCTCAAAGTACTGTACAAATTCAAAAGCAGTAGTGAGACTACATATTATTGTCAAATTACTCTTTATATCTCTATATATCCTTAGTCTCTGATCTTCAAGTTTTAGCAGCTTTTTGTTGCCTCATAACATGCCAACTATGAACGTATCTATTGAATCAAGACATCTGTTTACCAACAGTTCCACTGAGTTCCCATATTTGTTTGTTTATTTGTTTAAAATATTTATACCTCACCTTTCTCCTCAAGAATACCCAAGGTAACTCTGTTGGACTCTGTTAAAAGCTTTATTGTAAATAAAGCAAGCATTCATATCCATGTTCCTGTCAGAGTGTCTCTGTCCAAATATATATAGACAAGATAGTGCGTCCTTAGCTTGAAACTCCCTCCTGAATACATATGGCATGTCTCCTGCCACTTCTATGCATGTGTTTTTGCGCCGATTCCTCACATATCGGGCACCGAAAATGGTGGCTGTATGGAGGATTTTCACTTAAAGGTGAGTTTTAAGCCCATAGGAATGCATTAAACGGGGTTTAATGCATTCCTATGGGCTTTTTCTTTTTGCATAGCGACAAATCCGGATAGCGACGATTTTTCCGGAACAGATTATCGTCGCTATGCAGGGCACCACTGTACTTATTGTCTCATCATCTTCTATTAGGTTCAACACTTCTGAAAAAACATAATTGAGTCCAGGACTGTTTGCTGTTTTTATTAGCTGTACAGCATTTGAGATTCTATATCTCCAGACCAATAATGTCATCTGGTACCACAAATTTGTTGGTCTGTTACTATTCTGGTTAGAGGTGGTCTAGTCTCTAACAAACAGAGGTCTGTCAGATGCAGGAGATCCAAAGCCACAGTCCAAGATCAAAGCAAAGCTGGCCCAATACTCAATAAAACAAATAGGACAGTCTATGTAGTGTAGTCAAGCCATTTCAGAATGTCATACATAGCCAGGGAGTCAACTACAAAGGTCAGGATACAAGGAAAGCAAACGTAGCTGACATAGTGATGCTATTAACTGAATCTCATCCACAAGTTAATCAACACTACATTTACAATTGTTGGAACTTTGAAACTAAAAAATTTTAAACAGTTTGGAATACTGTAAAAAGGGCAACAATGATATTCTTAAGCTATGCATTAAACACACCAGATATAAGACACAATTAAATACAATGTTTTTCAAGTGTAATCATAACTAACAGGCAAAAACAAAAGAAAAATAAAAAAGAATTTTAAAAAATATTGTGGCACTTTAAAGACTGATGTATTTGAATGTAAGCTTTCACGAATAAAGCCCATTTCCTCAGATATAAGAGTGAGATACATGGCAACGTCTTATACATGGCATCTTCTAAAACCTATTCTAAAACAATAACTAACAGATTCTTTGAAGAAAACAGCACTTGAAGTGATTTATAAAAACAAACCAGATGCATAATTACTACCCATGCTTTTCTAAATATGACAACAACTTTAAATAACAGGAACCATATTGCAGCTAGAGAGCGAAAGCTGCCATCTAGTGGTTCAGACTCAATTTTCCAAATGCTGCATGTACAGTATGTCTCTAAACCGTTTCATTAGGTATTAAGACTGCATCTGACACGCCCTAACCTAGAAGTTCCACTAAAAATTTCCATTACAAATTAATGGAGGAGAATAAACTCAGACAAGGGACTTCAGACTCATCATCCATGCTCACTACCACTAACAACTTAATTTAGCTGCATAGTCACATAACTGCCTAACTGTAGGATTTGAACAAATACAACAATAATTTTTCAAAACTGTATGACAGGTCACCATGAAATATCATTTGCAGTTAGTCACTAAGGCATTTCTGGAATCACTCCAGATCAGCGGCTTCTTGGCAGCAGTTCTAAGCACCCACCAAGCAGAAGGGCTCGTGGATGGAGGGTCGTAACATTGTACAGGAGGCAACAACAAAAAACATCCCAAAGAAAAGGAAATGCAAGAAAGCAAAGTGGCTGTCCAACGAGGCCTTACAAATAGCAGAAAAGAGAAGGGAAACAAAATACAAGGGAGATACGGAAAATGTATTCGCAAAGGCTTCAGAGCACAGAGTGCTGTCCTCTGAAGATGCCGGCCACAGAGACTGGTGAAATGTCAGGAAGAATAACCTTCAGAACACGGCCCAAGAGCCCAAAAAACCCACAACAACCATGAGATAGGGAAAGTTACAGAAAAGTGAATGCAAACTTCCAAAGAATAGGAAGGAGAGACAAGAGGCCCTTCTTAAATGAACAATGCAAAGAAATAGAGGAAAATAATAGAAAGGGGAAAACCAGAGATCTGTTCAAGAAAATTGTAGATGTTAAACGAACATTTTGTACAAAGATGGACACGATAAAGGACAAAAATGATAGGGACCTAACAGAAGCAGAAGACATCAAGAAGAGGTGGCAAGAATACACAGAGGAATTATACCAGAAAGATCTAAATGTCCCGGACAACCCAGATAGTGTGGTTGCTGACCTTGAGCCAGACATCCTGGAGGCTGAAGACAAGTGTGCCTTAGAGAGCATGGCTAACAACCCCAGTGGAGGTGATGGCATTCCAGTTGAACTATTTAAAATCTTAAAAGATGATGCTGTTAAGGTGCTACACTCAATATGCCAGTAAGTATGGAAAACTCAGCAGTGGCCAGAGAAGGGTATACATCCCAATCCCAAAGAAGGGCAGTGCCAAAGAATGCTGCAACAACCGTACAATTGCACTCATTTCACACGCTAGCAAGGTTATGCTCAAAATTCTACAGGGTAGGCTTCAGCAGTATGTGGACCGAGAACGCCCAGAAGTACAAGCTGGATTTCAAAGGGGCAGAGGAACCAAATTGCTAACAGGCGCTGGATTATGGAGAAAGCCAGAGAGTTCCAGAAAAACATCTACTTCTGCTTCATTCACTACACAAAAGCCTTTAACTGTGTGGACCAAAGCAAACTACGGCAAGTTCTTAAAGAAATGCGAGTTCCTGATCAACTTATCTACCTCCTGAGAAATCTACATGTGGGACAGGAAGCAACAGTTAGAACTGGGTATGGAACAACTGATTGGTTCAAAATTGGGGAAGAAGTTCAACAAGGCTGTATATTGACTCCCTGCTTATTTAACTTATATGCAGAATACATCATGCAAAAGGCTGGACTGGAGGAATCCCAAACCAGAACTAAGATTGCCAGAAGAAATATCAATAACCTCTGATATGCAGACGATACCACTCTGATGGCAGAAAGTGAGGAGGAATTAAAGAACCTCTTAATTGTTGTAAGCCGCCCAGAGACCTCTGGGTAGTGTGGGCGGCATATAAATAAATAAATAAATAAATAAATAAATAAATAAATAAATAAATAAATAAATAAATAAATAAATAAATAAATAAATAAACAAACAAACAAACAAACAAACAAACAAACAAACAAACAAACAAACAAATAAATAAATAAATAAATAAATAAATAAATAAATAAATAAATAAATAAATAAATAAATAAATAAATAAATAAATAAATAAATAAATAAATAAATAAGGGTGAAAGAAGACAGTGCAAAAAATGGTATGAAGCTCAACATCACAACAATTAAGATCATGGCCACTGGTCCCATCACCTGGCAAACAGAAGGGGAGGATATGGAGGTAGTGACAGATTTTACTTTCTTGGGCTCCATGATCACTGCAGATGGTGACCGCAGCCACAAAATTAAAAGACGCCTGCTTCTTCGGAGGAAAGCGATGACAAACCTAGACAGCATCTTAAAAAGCAGAGACATCACCTTGCCAACAAAAGTCCACATATTGAAAGCTATGGTTTTTCCAGGAGCGATGTATGGAAGTGAGAGCTGGACTATAAAGAAGGCTAACTGCCGAACAATTGGTGCTTTTGAATTCTGGTGCTGGAAGAGACTCTTGAGAGTCCCCTGGATTGCAAGGAGATCAAACCTATTCATTCTGAAGGAAATCAACCCCAAGTGCTCACTGGAAGGACAGATCCTGAAGCTGAGGCTCCAATACTTTGGCCATCTCATGAGAAGAAAAGACTCCCTGGAAAAGACCATAATGTTGGGAAAATGTGAAGGCAAGAGGAGAAGGGGACGACAGAGGATGAGATGGTTGGACAGTGTCATCGAAGCAACCAACATGAATTTGACACAACTCCGGGAGGCAGTGGAAGACAGGAGGGCCTGCCGTGCTCTGGTCCATAGGGTCATGAAGAGTCGGACACAACTTAATGACTAAATAACAACAAACCATCTAAATCTCCAACTTTGAAGTACAGAGTACCATTATTTAATACATCATCCTTCCTGATTGCCTGGGTATGCATTGTTCACCCCCATCCCATATTCACACAACAAGAACAGCAAGAACCATGGTGCAATTTCAGAACTGCCAGCTGCAGAACTAGTTCCCCTGAAATTCTAAAATGGTTATTCTTTTGGCAGCTGAGAAGAGCTGGCAAGAGAGGAAATGATGGTTGCTAAAGTCAATGTAAGCTGCTATACAAATATAGCACTTGCCCTGTCTTCTGTGGGCCAAAGTCATTAAACGATTTTCAGTCACTTCCACAAATGAAACAGGTTAAGATTGCAGTTTTACTGATAAATGGAAGTCAGTGAATGGAAAAGACGAGCAGCTGGAGAGAACATGGAACAGAAACTATCTATTTCCTGTTTTCATACTATAATAGTCCTGTTGCTCAGCATAAGAAAATTCATAACGTTCAGTCCATTGCTAGCCAGCAAAGAAAGAGTCCCCGTGATGATTCAGGGAGGAGGGGTTCACGCACACTCGGGCTCGTGGTATGTGTGCACCCTGAAAAATCTCAGTAGCGACTCTGTTTCGTGGCTAGGAATGGATTGAATGTTACGAATTTTCTTGCACTAAGCAACAGGATTCCAGGCACTGTAATCATGAGAGCATGAGAAGAACCTGACACCCATGACAAGTAGCCAAATTTCATGTGGAATGGCAGAGAGAGAAAAGAGAGCTATCCTATACTGTATAGTTTGTCTGCTTGGACCTCTGATTCTGCACACTATTAGCTGTTTCCCTGATTTAGTTTTCCCAGAGGTCAACACCCAACTCCAATGGGATTCCAAAAACACCAACATTCATAAAAAAAACATTAGACATAAATAGTACCACATGACAGTGCAAGAAGCAGACTTAGGCTAAACATGCCCAGTATGTATCATTCAGGACTATGAACAAGGAAGTAAGCATACCATGGTCTGTTTCTTGCAAGTTTATTTTTAGTACATTGTAGAAGGGTTTGAATACGACTGAAGGATACTGTTGAATTTGTGAAACAACCAAACCTGGAAGCATTTTCAGAAAAAAAAAAGATGGGGATAATTCACATCAGTATTCCATGTTGCCTATTTATAAAACACATTACAAAATTTTTGTTTGCAAATCAAACTATGCATCATTTTAGTATTATTACCTCCTGGTTATCCTTATTCTGGTTTGGCCAGAAAATCTTGTGATAAAGACTTTCCATTGAATTGCTGGAATCGGATCTATCGAAACAATGTCGATCCAAAACCTCCAATGTGTGCAAAACCCTGTTGATAGTAACTCCTAGTACAAAGAAAAGCAGAAAAGACATTGAACATCCACAGAGTGAAATCAGGTTTCTTTATGAGGTATTGACTGTTTTCCTAAACAAACGTTTCATACCAGCATTACGTTTTGATGCATTACATTAAAGATGCATGTGAACCTCTCTCCTATATTTGATTACATCATCCACCTTTTCCCAAGGTTTTGTTTCTGTTCGTTACTATTATTTCCCTGAGTTTTAGAATAACCTATTCCTGAATGTAAGCAAAGTCTATCTCATTTTACCCTGCCTATCTATCATAATTCCAGTCTCCCACTTTCCCCTCATCTATTCCCATCCAATCCTTTTTAATATGTTGTTCCTTAAAATGGAATGATCTCCTCATTGCAATCCCACCAGGCAGTCTCTCTCTCTCTCTCTCTCTCTCTCTCTCTCTCTCTCTCTCTCATATACACATCACCAACTTAATACCCTTTCTGGCAATCCCAATGCCTGTTAACTTTGACAGAGATTAAGGGTATCACAAAATGGGACTCCCCAATTCTTATTTTATCATCATTCTTCTTCTTCCCCCACACAAATGTATCAGTGAGCAGTAGAATTCATTATGCACAATTATTTGATGAGCTTAGCAAATATCAGATAGTAGCTAGCAGTGGATAGAGAGAGGGACTAGGACTCTGGAGAACAGGGTTCAAATCCCCCCTCAGCCATGGAAACTCACTGGGGAAGTGGAACTGGTAAAGCCACTCCTTAAATATTTCACTCACCTTGAAAATCCTGTTAGAGTCACTAAAAGCCAGTTCTGACTTGACAGACCAGAACACATAGATGACTCTCCAGTACAGCACAGCAGTGAAATAAAACCACAGCTTTGGAAGTGAGGGTTTAAGAAGCAGGAGTCATGCAAGATTTACATTTGCACATGTGTGTGCATGTATGTGTAAAAAGTAAAAAATGACCAAGAAAGTTAAGCTAGACTATTTTCTAGTTATTATAAAATGTTAAATCTGTATTTCTAAAGGATATTACAGCTTGTTTTTCCATCGATTTCTATGGCTTGTTCTCACTTTCTCCTGCACTTTTTCTTGCAAACCATTGTGCCATTCACGTGGGATTCCCATGGGATTCTAATGGACCTACAGAGAGTTTTTACCATCACTAAAAACTAATGGCCAAAAGTAACAGCCATGTCATGTGAATCTTACCAGAAACCCAATATGTGTGGCAAAATGTTATTATTTATTTGTAAACTCCAGAACTTACATGGTTTCTGAAAACACCACTGCAAGGTAAATTTGTCTGAGAAATATTGAGTGATCCAAGAATAAAAGTAAGATTTGTAGCTAATTAGAGGTCTGAATGTATGTCTTCATGTTCTAAGTCCAGCACTCTATCCATTGCACTATACAGACTCTATCGGGTTATGGTATATGGAATTCCACAGATAAACGTAGTGGTAGAAAAATAATGCAGCAATTAATAATTTGCATAATATGAAAATATGATATACAGAAAATGTTGTATTGATTAGCATATTCTACATGTTGGTACAGAAACCAAATTGGATTGTCTATGTAAATTAAACTGCCCAGATTTGGAGAACTGGAATAACACAGATTTAAACACTCAGTTCTTTACCTGCAGTTGATTCTTGGCATTTGTCAAATGACCATCGCACTTCCACAGCACGCCCCCTTTGTTTTATTTGCTGTTCTACTTCATAAATCTTGGCTCGAACCTGAAAGAATTAATTCCTAATTAACACAATTGTCCTGAAAAGCAACTATCAAGCACATGTCATATTTCTCTTTTGTTTCCTTCCTTTCCTAAAAGTGGGAAGCAACAACTAGCAGCAACTGCAGGCAAAAATATATTAAACATGGAAAGAAAATAGCTCCTTATCTTTCCTGTCTTATAGATTATCATGTAATGACTCTGAAAAGAACGTCTCTCATTTGAAAGCATTCAAAATACTCATTTTTCTCTCACCTTAGTGCAAACCTGGCAGAGCTCTCCAAATACCAGCTTTCTGAAAGCCTGTGGGTCTCATATTGGCAGAAGTCTTGTTGCTTAGCATAGAATAAGACCACTGAATTAGGAGGATTTAGTGATTCTCTGTACATTCCTCCAATGGGCCAACTCTAGTCACTTATTAAGCTAAGCAACTGTATTTCAGCTCTTAAACCTATAAAATTGTCATTCCACCAAATTAATGGTAGATTCAAAGCTCAGTTCAATACCGAGCACCATCTTTTGTCCTTTTTACACCGAGGGATTTTTACTTTTTTACAAATTGTCCTCATACTCCAACTCCCATGCTGGCTGGGAGATTCTGGAAACTGTAATCCAAAAGAATAACACTTCCAAGCTCTCTTCCTCCTCACTACCTGCCCATATAATGATGGCTCCTTTCAAAGAAGAAATGCAGAAAGTTTCACATTTCTGCAGGTAAAGAACTGAGTGTTTATAGGGCATGTGGATAAATACATTATGTTAATATATACAGTTTGTTATGTTGCCCTCAATTAATTTCTCAGTACATTATATAGATCACAAGGTCTACCTGCTGGTTGAATGCAGAATTTCCTCCTGGCATAGGTAAACTAGATGGAGCAATCTGAAGTAAATCCAAAGGTGAACCAGGATTGATGTTTTTACTTTCATTTGTGGAATAATTCCACACCAAGGCACTTGGGCAACAGAGAGTTATAGTCTGTAACAGAAGTATTTGGAAAGGATTTCATTTAAGAAAAAAGTAACCAATTAAGACTGTGTAATTAAGTGACCAGCAAACTACAGTGTAAAAAGCAATGAAATTCCTAGCACAAAGTGTCTCCTTTTTTAACAACATGTGAAATTCAATCAAAATATTATTTTATTCATTTCGTGAAAAAATGGATTTTGCGTGGTCTCTGTTCAATTTATATTTGCATCTCTTTCATGGCATTATCAAAGTATACGGATTCCAGTACAGTCCTGAAGGACGCACAGCAATATGTTTTGGGTTGTGGAGGGAGGATCAGAATATGGGTATGCCACTTGGGGATTGAATCTACAGAGTCCTGAAATGTCTTTCAAAAAGAGAACACTTAATGCTCAACTAAATAAAATATATTGTTTCAAATTCAAACATTCAGAATGACTCAGAAAGCGATCAAATCAGAAAGCAATGCAGATGTCAAAACACAAATCCCTCAACCAAGTTTTTGCAAACCTTCAGACTATGTTGTGCCTATGGAATTGGGATGGGGTAAAATCTGAAACAAAAAAGTAGGTTGCTCGTTATCCTGTTTGTGTTGATTTTTTTGTTTCTTTTTTTTTTTAGTTTAAAATCGTCTTAACATAAACATAAAGAGGACTGAATCATCTCAGGACTAAATCATCTCAGCACTTTTCAAAACAATAAATGTACCATATATAACCCCACACTATTTGTATGGTTCCAGACTCATTTGACATCAAATGGCAATTCTAATTTCTTCTGACATATTTTAAATACTTAGAATTGCCAGGGGTGGTGGTGGTGGTGGTAATAATAATAATAATAATAATAATAATAATAATAATAATAATAATAATAATAATAATAATAATAATAATAATAATAATAATAATAATAATAATAATAATAATAATAATAATAATAATAATAATAATAATAATAATAATAATAATAATAAAACCTTTATTGCCATATAAAATAAACAAAGTCAAGCTAGTTTGCTAGATTTCTGGATTCACAGGGAGCATGAAACAAATACATTCATTCGAGGTCAGGGCTTCACCTTCTAACAATTGACCCAAGAAAAACAGCTACTTGTTCTATAATGTCAACCACCTCCGCTGATAACATAAAACAGATCTTGTCCAGATCAGATGTCCCCTCCAGCTCTAATAATATTGATGTGACACGGTTTTTGTGACACTCCTGATGAAGCAAACAGTGCAAGAGCATGTGAGTAAGGGTATCCAAAGCACCTGGCTCACATGGACAATATCTTTAGAGATAAGGGGTTCGGTTATACCTACCATATGATACAGCACCAGGCATGATGTTACATCTGGCCAGAGAAAAGGCCCTGTGGTTTTGTGAGCATGTAAGTAGTGTGAAGAAAGCAGCTGGTTGTCCCATTTTAAAGGGGATGTGGAGAGACAATGGGGAAACAATATTTATCAGCTGTGCTCCATAATTCCTGAAACTCAGTGTCCATAATCATCTCTTAACAGTTTGAAATGCTAGCTCTAGACTTAGTGAACCTAAAGAGCTAATGTCTAGGCCAATCAATTTCAGGTTTTTTTAAAGGCAGTAGAAGACCCAAAAGGACGGTCAGAATCTTGCAGAAGCTGATATAATAAGCTGCCTTGTTCTGAGTTCTAAAACATTTTTAGCCAGAATTGAAACGTTCTCAGCCACGCCATTGTTTCCAGTGATAGTATAAATCCGCATAACTCACTATTACTAAAAGGGCACAATAACTAAATGCAAACATTCTTTCAGAAATCTAATGATTGCCTGGCAGTTAAAGGAGCACCAAAAACACATTCAAGTACCTGTAGCATACAACTGAGTCCATAAACAAGAGGACGATGCTGTGGGCATGAAAGGAAATCTGAGCAGGCAAGCTGTGCAGGATTCACTCCAGGACCAGTTGTAGAAGGGCTGGATGCTGCTAGAGGAGGATTGTTTGGTCCAAGAATCATATGAGGTGAGTGAGTAGCTATGAGGTTAGGATTGTCACTTATCAGTAAGGAGACTCGTCTGGCACAGAAATAAGCAAGGCGGCGGGACAGGTAGGCTGATTGAACGAACTCTTCGGAATACTGGAAAAGTTTTTTAAAAAAATAGATTCATTGTAAATGTTAAATTCTGACAAAAGTAGCAAGGTATCTTGCAATGTATCACACCACTTATCCACCTAGCATAACTGGAATTGGGGGGGGGGGAACCCACACTTTTTTGGACTGCAACATCTAGAAGCTAGACTGCTGGCTGGGGAATTCTGGGAGCTGTAGTCCAAAGAAGCAACTGGTCCAACCTCTGAATAACCTCCTTATCACAGTTTCCCAAAATTCTCAAACAATCAGCAATTCTCTAAAGATCTACTCTGCAAGAACGTTTTAACAGGTGATGTCAGGACAGGGGTGATGATATGGCAGGGGTCAAGCTATCTCCAAAGGTCGAGAAAACTGTATGTGCCCATCATTAGACCTTGGAGTGCTGCACTCAGTCCCTCAACACCCAGCTGCAACAGTATTTCTTACAAAAAATAGAATTTTAAAATGAAAAAGCCCCTTCTACCATCTAGTGATCAATATTTGTTGTCAGAGGGGTGCCCCAGGAGGGTGAGAGGCCTTTTAAAACATTATAAATGCCTCCTGGTCCCCTTAGAGGTTACAAAGGGATACTAGGGAGCACATCTAGACTTTGGACCCATGTGCTAGGAGCTAAAACTGGAACTGCGTGCAAATAAAGCATGTATGTCACCATTATGTTATGGTCGCTGTCACTTACACAGGAAAAAAACACTAGTCCCAAGAAACTGTCATATATAGTATATACCCCTCTTTTTAAAAGTTGGCAATTTATTTTTAAAAGATAAGATATAACTCAAGTAATTAAATTAATCAATATTGCACAATGTGGCAACACATAGAATCCCAGAATCTACACAACTTGATATCATCCTAACTGCTAATACTCTGACAACATAGTACAAGTCTATGAAAATCTTAACTAAAATATTTGATGCTTTAATATTTCACATTCAAGGTTGATTTCTGAACTGTGGCCAAGTTATAGCATGCTCTGTACCTGCAACATTATCGGTAGAAGGAGTTTTAGAAGTTCATCATCGGCAGGCCTTAATTTTTCCAAGACATCCAGTATCCATGTTAAATATTCATGTCTTTCAAGCATTCCTTCCTTCATTAATTTTAGAAAGAGCATGGGTAAAGAAATTCCCCAAAATGTTCAAAGAGGAAATATACAAAAGGCTACTATATATACTGTATATATCAACTATAAATAAGGAAGAATGCAAAACCAATATCCTGAACATTCAGAATCACCACCATCCTTTTTAATACCAGTTCAGGCCTTCCTGCATCATGCTTCTGTAGACAAAGCAGTCGGATCCACATGCAAGTATCAGTGGATCCAGGATAATCCCAAGGACTGCTGCCCAGTTAAATTGAATGGCATGGAATGGTATAAGAGCTAGAGGGTTGAAGGAGTGAAATAGAGTAGCTGAACAAGGAAGAAGACGAGACAGAGACAGAAAGACAGAGATAAGAACTATAGATAGAACCCACTTATTGTCCAGACAGATGATTTCCTAGTTCACACTGACAAAATATTTTTAAACACCTCTAGGGACAGAAGTGTAAACTGCCCACAGACAGCCAAGATGAATGTATGTTTATAAATTTAACAAGGAACTGTTCTTTTGCAGACATGTATCCTAGGTTCACTGTCTATATTACTATATCTCCACCGTGTTTAAACTTGCATCTTTTGTTTGTAACCAATCTTATTGTCCTTAAAACATCATGGAATTTCACATACCTGAACATGCATATATTATTATAGAGTTATAAGCAAGAATAACCATGATCTTACACAATCCATATATCATTTGCATCCCTGTAAGTAAGCATCCAAATTACAGGCCTCCAGTATTTTCTGAAATAATTTCACCTCTTTTGACCAGTAAGCAGGTGTGAGCAAGCAAGCTGGTAAAACTAAACAAGGGGGTCCAAACAAAGTAAATACATATAAGCAATACTTTGGAGACCTGCATCTCAGATTGGAAAAGGTTACCTGGAACATATAAAATGCTAACTTTTCATTATATTCCCATTGCTTCAGGGCTTGTTCCACTTCAGGATCCATAGCTACAGAGTTGCTGCCTTGACTTGAGGTCATATGATAAAAATCTGCAATCTTTCCCAGCTGTTCTCGGAGATACCTGGTTGAAATCTGAGTCCATTCTATGAAAACACAAATTAGATGGAAGTTGTTAGCACTATATTCTCCATCTGGTGACAAAATAGAAGGGACATGGACAATTAGCTTTAGAACTAGTTGAATTGTCAACATATAGTTTTCAGGCAATAAACAACAGGTGTTTCATATGGCTTTCATTTCAATAGCCCTTTGTATGACTCTCTCCTTCGAATATCTTCAAAGCCTGCAAGCCAGAAAATATTTCCTTACTGGCAGACATGTAGGGATAAATCCAATTTTAGATCTCATGGGAGTAGTCTTATTGAAATTAATGGGCCTTCTGTCTGTGCTAGCTGCAGTCCCATTCATTTCAACAAGTCTGCTGTAACTGGAACCAACACTGGACTTGGCTCACAGATCTTGCTTCCAGGGGTCACATTTATATTCTTGGTGGTGAGTGACATTAGGGAGATATGTGAACAACATTCATCTGTGATATAAACCTGAGCATTAAAACGTGCACTTCACTTCACTCATCAACTGAAAAGGTACTTTAGTCACAAAAAGTTTATCCAAACAGTTAAAGTATGGACTTGATCAAACACACATTTATTCCACTTTTTGGTGGACTGAAATGATGGATTGGTTCAGTCTTTTTTCTGGTGATCAGATGACATAATTTCTAGAGCAAATTAATCCATACTCAGAACACCCCGACCCTGTCAGATGCTCCTACTTTTTTTGTGTGTGGATAGGTTTGTTCTAGTTTGGTGTGTTTCCAACATGTGTGATCACTGTGAGCAAGCCTTGTCAAGGTTCCTTCCATTGCCAATTTCCAGTATTCAGTGGAGGGGCAAGGGAAGTATTTTTTCCCCAGTCTGCTAGACCATCAGTGAAGCACTGAATCACTTAGATCAATTTTTAAAAAAAAGTCTGCCTTGTCTGAAATGCCAATCAAGAAACTACCCACAACTAAAAACTTCAGAAGTCAAAAGAATAACTTAATTTCCCCTCCCCCTTAACCAAGATGGGATATTGCAATTGCTACACTATCAAAGGATTATCCAATGCTAGCACTGTTAGATGGGCTATGCCATAATAAAAAGAAATCATATCTATGAAAAAGTTCTATTTATTAAAACCATGTATTGCATATTGGCCAGTATCACTCTGATTTGCACCTATCAGATGCACAAAGCAGAGGCAGATGCACTGGCAATAAGAAAAGTCCAAATTCTATATTAGGTTAACATTAATGCAACTATTAAGCTAAATAGAAGGACACAAAAATATGTGGAACTTTTCAAGGTCTTTGAATCTCTTTATCAGAAAAAAATAGGAATGTTGTTCTTAAGATTACACAAATGCAAGAGTAGGCGGTTACCTTCATTCATAAAGAATGATGTGCCTTTATTCATCAAGAAATCATGCTGTCTGAATGATGTCCTAAGGTGTTGGGTTTCCCACTTTTTCTAGTCCTACTGTCTTTTCAGTTAGTCTTCTATTTGCACAATATGTCCAAATTACATTAGCTCAGATTGGTCATTATAGCGCCCTATTGTGGCATAACACTTTCAAAGGCTAAAATCTACTTTATGAGATGCACAACATAAAGCTTTATTATACCATAAACTTTTCAGCAAATAGAGTTGCCCTTCATAAGATGCTTTAGTAAACATGCAGGGATTATGCTGCCATAAATGTGTTATTCTTTAAGGTTCTACAAAATACTCTGACTGTGTATTTGTGAAGGCTTTTCCGACAGGGATCTAATGGTTGTTGTGGGTTTTTCGGGTTCTTTGGCTGTGTTCTGAAGGTTGTTCTGCCTAATGTTTCGCCAGTCTCTGTGGCCGGCATCTTCAGCGAACAGCACTCTGTGCTCTGGTGTAGCTGGCTTGGGAGTGGAGTATTTATGGCTGTGAGATGGGCTTTTGTCTTTTTCTGTAGATGGGTGATTAGTGTGTCTTGTTATGGGTGTATTGTTGTGATAAGAAGGAGAGATTATTTGTCACTGTGGTTGATGGTGTCATTAGCTGGTCTTTTGTGTGTAGTGATCCCCGGTCCTTGTGGCTGAGTTTGTTGACCTTTTGCACACTGTATTTTTGAGAGCTGGGAGCCAAGTTTTGTTGAGTGCTGTCCTCTGAAGATGCCGGCCACAGAGACTGGTGAAATGTTAGCAAAAACAACCTTCAGAACACGACCAAAGAGCCCGAAAAACCACAACAACCATTACTCTGACTGTCTTTGTAGCAACAGGCAAACAAGTTGCCCACCCAGCTGGAAGTCCAAGCGCTTATGTACTGGCAGGCCAAAAAAACAACCAACTTTTGAAGAAGTGCCTTACACAACAATGGTACTTGACATACTGTGTAATATATCAGTAGTTGTTTGAGACCACTCAGAAATAGGTAGGATAGGGTTTAGGAAGTGAAAAACAAGTCATATAACTGGCATCTGGCAACCACATATTTGGTTAAGGATCCTGTAGGATGCTGTACAAAGATAGTATTAGGGAAGACTAGTTCCAGACTAGGGAGACCTATCTTTACAATTACATTCTTAAGGTCGATAGTGAACCGAAAATGTCTGCCATCTCTAATGTTCTCCCAGCAGCAGAAGGGTTGTGGTGGAGAATTGGTTAACAATTTTAAAAACCCTACAAAGATAGTTATCCTCCCTGAAAAAAAGCTTTCGGTTTAACACATCATACGTTTCCCACGTTCATTCAAGCTCCAAAACGTCAGGAGAGTGTTGCTCTAAAGGACCAGACCTTAACAGAAGTGTCCTTTGGGTAATAGGGATATGGTATGCCATCCTTTACTCTGGTGAATTCCAGCTGTACCACTTATTTGGCACTGAATGGCTGTTAGTGGCAGAATAAAGGACTTAACAAGCAATGCCATCTATACAGAATTCAAAGGGACCTAAAAGTCATTTTGTTTAACAAGCTGTTCAGATCAGAATGGCCACTGGTAAAATATTTCTCCTTACTCTTTTTTAATCTCCTTTTTGGGGGTTTCTTAGTTTTGTAAATTGAAATAAGAATCCTGAACTATATTTCTCCATAAGGCAAAACGAGCTGAAAAATGCTTTATGACACTGGAGTCTTTACTCATGGTCCTTTATGCTAGTCACAGCACATTTTCAGAAAAAGCATGGCATGGTAGTCTTAACACTTTGGATTGAACAAGAGTTGTGCATCCAACTTTACACATGTATTCTCGTTACACATCTGCTTTCACAGGTGTGTAATTCATCGCAATTATATCAGCAACGATTTTTCCCTCAGCTAGTATTATGTTGGATTTTGGCATTAAGGAGCTAAAGGATTCACATCCCAGTATTCATGCAACACAATTTATCCTGGGAAGAAAGGGGAGAGGAGATCAGCTATTATAGCAACATTTATAAAACATAATTGTCTTATTCAGCTCGCTCTCCACATTCCCTATGGGATGTAACTCTTTAGTATATGTATACAGATCCTTTAAAGAATACAGTGGTGCCTTGATTTAAAAACATCCTGACTTATGACCATTTCAAGTTATGACCAGCTCCGGCCACAAAATTTTGCTTCGACTTGCAGCCGGAGCTTCCAGTTACGAACAGAAAAAGACAGGGCGAAAAGGCAGAAAATTCCAATTGCTAAGCGTTGGTAGGTGAAGAGGCTGCTTCTTTGTAGCTCTTTCACCCCAACGGTTAGAGTGAGTGTGATTGGAGCAGGCTTCAGACTGCCTGGTAAGGTAAGGTGCTGCTTTCTGCTTTTTAAAAACTGTTCTGGGTGGGGTTTGCAGCATGGTTTTGGGAGGGTTATGCTTCTGTGCTGTGATGGGTCTTGGGTTTTGTTTTTTTTTTTTGAAGGGTTTCCCATTTTCGATGGGTCTTGGGGGTTTCCTTACCTTGGGTTTTTCCCCCCATTTCCAATTAGTCTTGGGGGGTTTCCTTACTTTTGGGGATTTTTCCCCCATTAGTCTTGGGGGGTTTGTTTGCTTTTTGGGGTTTTCCCCCATTTCCGATGGGTCTTGGAAGGATTCCTTGCTTTGGGGACTTTTCTCCCATTTCCGATGGGCTTTGGAAGGTTTCCTTGCTTTTGGGGTTTTTTTTCCCCATTTCTGATGGATCTTGCGGTGTTTGGTTGCTTTTGGGGGGTTTTTTCTCCTATTTCCGATGGGTCTTGCACAATCTGCTTGCTTTCTGCTTTGCTTTCATTGCATTTCCGATGGGTCTTGCACGCTCTGCTTGCTTTTTGCTTTGATTTCTTTGCATTTTTGATGGGTCTTGCACACTTCGTTTGCTTTTCTTCCCACCCCCCTTCGGCCGGAAAGGATTAATCACATTTCCGATGAGTCTTGCAGTGATTTTTTTTGTGATTTTTTTTCTTAAGCCAGAACGGATTAATTGCATTTCAGTGCATTCCTATGGGAAATGGTGCTTCGATTTATGACCATTTCGAGTTATGACCAGCGTTCCGGAACCAATTAAGTTCATAAGTCGAGGCACCACTGTATCAATTTGTTGCCTCACAGGGTTTTCTGTTCTGGCAATATGTTTTTGACTGTGAGCTAAATGTTAAAGGAAAGCAACTTTCAATCTGTAAATTTAGTACAAAAAACACATAGTTATTAAAAATTAATGCAATTGAAGCACTGCTTAAATTCCCGTTCTGAACTAATAACAGAAATAAACACACACATCATGGTGCACTACTAAAAAAAAACAGGCTAATTATATACTTGAGAACAGGTTTTCTTGTGGAAAATATATGAGAAAAACATGAAGCATTATCGTAAGTAATCATGACTTTTTTTTTGTTCTCTTGACACAGTTAAACTTACCACGGCTGTTTTAGAATATTCCCATAAGCATTTTTGATGGAATAAAAGAGGAGAATGTGGAATCTAACTCCCCTCAGCCTATGGAAGTGAAAGCTGGACCGTAAAGAAAGCTGACCGTCGAAGAATTGATGCCTTTGAATTGTGGTGCTGGAGGAGGCTCTTGAGAGTCCCCTGGACTGCAAGGAGAACAAACCTATCAATACTAAAGGAAATCAACCCTGAGTGCTCACTGGAAGGACAGATCCTGAAGCTGAGGCTCCAGTACTTTGGCTATCTCATGAGAAGAGAAGACTCCTTGGAAAAGACCTTAATGTTGGGAAAGTGTGATGGTAGGAGGAGAAGGGGACGACAGAGGACGAGATGGTTGGTCAGTGTCATCAAAGCTACCAACATGAATTTAACCCAACTCCAGGAGGCAGTGGAAGATAGGAGGGCTTGGCGTGCTCTGGTCCATGGGGTCATGAAGAGTCGGACACGACTAAACAACTAAAAGATGACGAGTGGTGAAGAATCATGGGAGCTGTAGTCAAGAGTTTACGATATGTATACATTAAACTTCAGCCATTATAAGAATCTTGCAGTATCTTAAAGATGAATGGATTCATTTCAAGGTGAGCTTTTATAGATCACAATCAACTTCCTCAGATATTGCTGCCTCTCTGAAAACTCCTGTAAGAGCCTCAAAACATCACTGGTGCCTACATTTTCTTTTTCTTTTTTTATCCATCTCACTTTTTCTTTTCCTAAGTTTGTAAACTCTATGAAAGGTACTGCCTTGTTTTTAAAGATCTATAAGGCACTCTGGACAGGGGAGCTTTCTGGCTGACAAGCGAGATGCTTTAAAACAACTAAACTATTAAGTATATGCATTGATACTTCTGTGACAGATGAGTTGCTTGATATAAAAACCAGACCAAAAAAAAGGACCTTTGTAGAAAGATTAACGCAGCAACATCTGCAACTACAAAGCACTTCCCAACTGCACAGTAAAAAATGGAAGCAAAAACATTATTTCACGCTTACTTTCATTTCACACCATGATAAGATGGTTTCCAAGGCAATTATTATTGACACTTCAGTGCTACACAAAGATTCAAAATAGTCAGAATTAATCAATTTCATTATCTAAGGCACACGCTTACACACAGGCTCAAATACTGTGTTGGTTATATACCATATATTATTTCACAAAACTATGAATGGCAGCAAAACTTCCACCTTCTAAGCTGACCAGCAAATGAAGTTGGTATTGACATCTTTGGCAAACATCATGTCAAATAAACACTATTGTGTCAAGCATGTCCTTTTATCCCCTTGCTTAAAGTAAAAAATGATATACACCCTGTAGCTATATCCATGGATTTAGCACCAACAGAACCGCACCAATTTCCGACCATAGAATGTAGATTTTGAAAGATCCTAAGGGTTATCTAGTTCAATTCCCTCCCAGTGCAAGAACTAACACATCCCTGACAGACAGCTATCCAATTTCTGTTATAAGACTTTCCATTCGATTGCTGAGCACTCTCTTGCCATCTGGAAGTTCTTCCCAACGTTTAGTTGCAATCTCCTTTCTTATCACTGGAATCCATTGGTTTGGGTCATATTCTCTGGAGTAACAGAAAACAATCTAGCTCCATCTTCCATATCACAGCCCTTCAGATATTTGAAGACAGTGATTATATAATCTGTCAGTCTTTTCTTTTCTGGGCGATTACACCCAAGTCTCTCAGCTACAGTGGGGTCTTGACTTAAGAACGGCTTGAGTTAAGAACATTTTGACTTAAGAACCACTCTCATAGGAAAATAATTGACTTGACTTACATACTTAGATTTGAGTTAAGAACTGAAAAAAACCCACGTGGGAGGCAGGGAAAGTGCAAAATTTGAACTTTCCGTTAACTGTTGGCCAGTGAAAAGGGTGCCTGTCTGCTTCCTCACTCCTCCCAGCGTTTAGAGAGTGGATTGGGAGACAGTCTTCGGACTGCCTGGTACTGCCTGGACTGTATTTTCCCTGCCTTCCCTGAACCTTTCTTGACCTAAGAAAAAAAAAGAAACAAAATATCCCCCTCTAGTGGTCGAAGGCAGAATAGCAGCTTCCCATTAGTTTCTATGGACGGAAAAGAGCAGATACGGATCAAATGGTTCTCAATGCATTCCTATGGGAAATGCAGATTTGACCTGAGAACTTTTTGACTTGAGAACCGCCTTCCAATACGGATTAAGTTCTCAAGTCAAGACCCCACTGTATTCCACACATGGCTTGGTTTCTAGACCCCTTATCATAGTGGTCCAGCTTTCTTTTCTGCTTTCTATGTGAGCCCAATACTAAAGGGTCATTCCTCTAATTCAAATCAATGGAACTCTATATTGTGACCAAATATCATGAAGGGCAGGAACAGGTCAAGAAACCGGGGGGGGGGGGTGCTTCACTCAAACTTTCACAAAAGCACCTGCAAGCTCTGCTCACTATCCGCCTATGCAAGGTCAATCTCCAGTTTCCATTTTCCCATAATATGCACCTTAATTTGCAACAATATACAGCATCTGAAACCTATTGTTCAGCTCCATGTGCAAAATGGTGATGAAATCAGCAGCAGCAGCAAATTAATAAGTAAAGGCAAGGGTGAGGGTGTACCTGACTTTAGTGCATTGTGCATGAGTTCCCGGAATCATCTTTAATCAGCAGTGATATACCACTGATGATGACATCACCCCTGCACAATAGGATTTCAGTCTGGTGAAAATTGAAAACTTACAATATAACCATCATGAGCTGCTAAGAAAGTTGGTATAGAAATGTTCCAAAGAAATTAACGCATTCATATTTTCTTAGTTTCAGCCAACGCCTTCACGTGTTCAGCACAGTGCCTAAAACTATCCCTCTTGTCTCCATCTTTTCTTGCCTAAAGCAACAGACACTCGTGTTCCCAGTTTGCAGATCTGGGCTGTGAAATTATAAAACTGCAAGAAAGTGTGGGTGGTTTCCCCCCACATACCAATAAAGCAGGCTAACTTCCACTTTAATGCTGCTGTTTTAGTAAAAGTTTAAAATCTTTCTGTATGACCAAGAAACAGAAGTGAAATGGAAAGAGGAAATGGTTTCCATCTTTATTTAATAATCAGGTGGGCAGTTTTTAAACATTTTAAATTGAAGTGGACACAAGCAATTGAGAATATTCATGGAAAACACAGCGGCACTTCCACGTGCTGCACAACTTATCTGCAACAACAATTTTTTAAAATAATATAAAAGCATTGTACTTCCCAATTCATTTATTTACCCAGATTAGGATCAGCAGCTTGACGTTTCTTGATTTTAGCTTCAGAAATGGCAGCATAGTAGGCACATGTCATTTTTATCAACCATGCTGCTCGCAGCAGCGGCACAGAATATTTTGCTAAATAAGCAAAAACATCTTCTTTTTTACTGAGAATTGGAACCTGGGTTAAAGAAGGGAGAAGAGTTAAATGGTGAACTCGCCACAACACTGTTAAGTTTCAAATTAAAAAATGGAGCCTCTGAAATAGCTGGATTGTACATAAAATGCAGTAAATATGGGAAGAGTAGATTGGTAGAGAGGAAGCAAGCTGAGGGCTGAATGTGAGCCAGATTGCTGTCCTGGAAATATTAAGGAATGCTGACAGCAACTTTAGTGTTATCTTGCTTGTCTCCCATCCATTCACTCTATTTTCCTCTCTGTATCTAATATTGTAACATATCACAGAAGGGCCTATATCTGGTTAATGAGAGAGGGGTCATTTTTGTGGTATGTGGCATTACACGCTATGCTGAGCGTAACTGAATTTTAAATGCACAATCTGATGGTTCATTTGCCAGCAAGGCATAACAAGTATTTTGGTGGTTGATGACAACAAATGTTTCCAATATCTATAAAGAAATAGTATGAACACATTTATAATTGAAAGGAGGGAATCTCATTGATGTTTGATAACATGTGAGAGCTAACTGCAGCCAACTGACAAAGTTTGGGGAATTATTTTGGTCATTCACATATCTCACTAGGTAGCCAAGATGCACCCCAACACATTATCAGTTAGCTGCTGCTGCTACAGATTACAAAGATGTTACAAAAGCACCAATTGAATTTCATCCAAAGTTCCTTTATGAAACCAATCAAAAACCCAGGTCTGTCCAATAAGACATGAGACAGCTGCCACATGATCTGCTTCCAGGCATATCTTTCAACTTAATGCTATATCCTGTTTCCCCCAAAATAAGACTTAACCTGAAAATAAGCCCTAGTATGATTTTCAAGGATGCTCATAATATAAGATTGACCCCCAAAATAAGCCTCAGTCAAGTGAAACCCCTCCCTCCACCATTGTGCAGCAACCAGAAGAAGATTGCATGACTGTATTTGAATAAATGTAGATTGTTGTACATGAAAAATAATAAAACATCCCCTGAAAATAAGCCCTAATGTGTTTTTGGAGCAAAAATTAATATAAGACTCTGTCTTATTTTCGGGGAAACACAGTAGTCATTAACAATAGTTAGAAAGCCCAATGGCAGGAAACATCCAAACCTGCTAAACAATGAATTAGATGCACTGATGTGATCTAATGTCAAATTTAGATCTGACCTTTCAGATACTGCACTACAAAACCATACAGAGCATGTTATTATTATTCTTAGGAAGTTATCACACAGGAAAATAGATCACAATTTGGACTACTTGTGGAGTGGTACTAGGTAAAGGTAAAGGTTCCCCTTGACAATTTTTTGTCCAGTCGTGTTCAACTCTAGGGGGCGGTGCTCATCCCGTTTCCAAGCCATAGAGCCAGCGTTTGTCTGAAGACAATCTTCCATGGTCACATGGCCAGTGTGACTTAGACACACGCTGTTACCTTCCCACCAAGGTGGTCCCTATTGATCTACTCACATTTGCATGCTTTCGAACCGCTAGGTTGGCGGGAGTGGTACAGTGTGATCTATTTCCCAGTGGTCACACAAACCATGAGGAAATATGCTTTAGCCCAGTCTGGGCCCAATCCATGCCCAAGTTTGACCTTTCTGGTCCAGCTGTGGAGCTATTACTTTTAGGGGAATTGCTGGAATGATTCCCCAGCAGATGGAAGGATTGGTTTAAGGGAGATAGATCCTGTCAAAGCAATCCTTTCTGTTGTGCTCAGGCATGAGCCTGTGCAGACATCTGATCTTATTCACCATTATTCTTATTATTAAACTAAGACCAGCAATGCCCACCGAAAGAAATCTAAATTCAACCATATTCTGAAAATAGCGTAGCTGGAATCAGTTTTATGGGACATGGAACCGAATGACTTCTGCTTCTGCAATGAACATTTTGCTGGATAGTAACACAAGATATATACTGTACGATTACACATATACCCTGTATATTCAGGGCTGAATTCAAATGTTAGTGTAAAATACAGTAGACCCACCAAACAAATTGGAGTTGTTAAATCAACATTAATGCAAGTCAATGGCTCTACTCTGGTTTGAACTAGCACCTGGGACTTAATGTGCACTTAGCATGTTTATTAATTCCTCATTCATTGTGGTATTGAGACAGCTTTCTAGGTACATCTACAGGAAAAGCACAGAACTGTTCCTAACAGAATAATTACTCTGCTTCCCCATACTTGATTGTGGTTGTCTTGACAAATTCTGCAGAACATGGTGTGTTACTAAAATAAACAACATTCCTTTAAACCAAATTCCTGTACCCAACATTTCTAGGAAACACTCAAAAGATTTGTACCTTTTTTGCTAGAATAGTCAGTGGTTTATTTCCGGCTAAATCTGCAAACCAGTTATGAATTGCACTCTGGGAACGAGCCGTAACTAGCCAGTAATTGTCTTTGGCATTGACTTGCGGTTTCTTCTTTCCTGTGTCCTGGAAAGTGTTCAGTTTTAACTTCTCTGCTAATATGCTGCTAAAGTAAGCACCAATCTGACATGGGGAGAAATACATACACAGTTAAGCATCTACAAAGCATTGTTATACAGAGTACTGTATTCCTACTTGAAAGATCTAGCTATCACTGTAGTATAGGCTGCCCATTTAATAACACTATATTCTAAATACCTCAGTGTATCAGACCAAAGATTTCATGATATAAATAATTGAGGTATTATCCCACTATATTTTAAATATAAGGTCCTGGGTGTGTTAAACAAGTAATTGACTAAAAATGTGTAACATGTCTGTTAAGGTGCAAAAGAGAAACACATGGTATTAAAGACTATCAGTGGAAAGTTTGATATACCATCTCTAATTAGGACCCTTGCCCAGAAAGAGATTTAAAGCATGTGTATCCATATGACAGAATTATAGTACTTTGATTCCACTTTGTTACATTGCGTATTATGGAATTCACAGATTTTTATTTATTTATTTTTTCTTTTTGGTAAAATTCTTGGAATTCCCTAGTGCATTTATTCATTTATTCAAAATATTTTACTCCATCTTTCTCCTAAGGAGAATCCAAGGTACCTTAACTACAGCAGAGAATTATAGTGCCTATCAAACTCACATCCCAGGATTTTATCAGATGGAGTTATGACAGTTAAAGTGGAAACAAGTAGCAACTGTTACTCTCTTTAATGCGATTCCAGGGCATTATGGTGTTAGTGGCAGAAAGGTAGCCACCCAAAAAGTGATGAAGAAATTTTAGAAATTATTCTTCAAAGCTGTCTCCTAGTTTGGAGGTAAAAAGAAAAATCTTTCAGTGTTTCTGTTTCTCTATTATTCTTTTAAAGAAAATAGTTTTGCAGCGCACTTTAACTTTAAATATTACCTTTGAAGGGTTAATGACAATATTTCGAGCAGACCCATGCTCATCTCCAGAGAAGGCTGGTTGGTTACTGAATCCCTGCTTTACATTCACAGCAGTAAGTTCATCCTGCAAAAAAAAAGATGTTTGATAAGTTACTCCAGCTCCACTTTGTAGTTTTCATTATTTTGTTCAAAATCTCTTTAAGGAGTTAAAATCTCTTGGTGTGTTGTGCATACCACATAATGCTACCCTCATAATATGAATACAAATACTTTATTGCTTTGCAGCTGATAAGGCTATATGTAAGAACACAGATTAAACCAATCATAAAATAGTATTTGGCATCTCATGCAAGCACATACAAGCAAGCATAAAAGGCATTAAAGGATTAAATGGTAGTAATAAAATGTAATAGTATTCTCAAAAGAGAGAGGGGGGGAAATTAAGATGTGAGAGTAACTTGAGGAACTTATGAAGCAGGCAGTAAGTTCCACCTTTCCATGGCTCATTTAACAAATTTAGCAGTCCTATAGGATACAGTATATAGTAGTTTGTGCCAGCTAGCAGAACAGGACTGTGCATAGAGGGGAAGTGTTCTTGGTCCCAGCTGTTAAGGGCTTTAGATATAGATGTCTCAGATCTGCATATAGAAGACATTCTGTTGGAAAGTGTACCATGTCCTCCATTTTAGAGCGTCCTGCTGGGCAATGTCTGTCTGTACCATGTTGGTCCATGTAATGTCCCTGAATCTCTTTCAGCTGTAATGAGTTTAGTCTGCACCTAGTTAGCAGTTCTCTCAGCTCATGTGAGCTAATAAAAGACAAATAAGGGGGCAGCTTTCGGAAAAGCCTTTGCATATCCTACTGGAGCGGCAACAGGCTACAGATACCATGGTAGTCTGGAGATCAATATCATTGTCACGTTCCCGTGTGGCCTCTGGTCATTTCACCAAACAAAGGCACATGCTACGTGTCGTTCAGCTGCCACCACCTGATTACATCAACTTTGTTCACTAGTAATGACAGAGGTCCAGGTAGCATATCATTTAAGAACCAAGTAGAATTTTTTTATTGTTACAAATGATAAAAGTCCAGTGAATGTCATTAATTCTCAACTAAACAACCTTCTTTCTCCATTCTCAACTCCCTACTCTACTCTCCTTCTCTCTCTTTTTCTCTTCCCCCCACTTAACTCTGCCCCCCGCTGACTCCTATTGGTGCATGCAAATTTCAACATAAATATTCATAAGCAGGGTGAATGCTACAATCATATACTCTTTTAATTGTGTCTTCTCGGGCAGCCTCATGTTCCCTTCTATGGAGGTAGACTGGGGAGTAACTCAGCTTTGTTATAATTGTGGATATCTTAGATGCCCAAGTCTAAGGCATCTTAGACTGCAATGTTCATACAATGACCCCTGGCTTTTCTGACGACGGCTTTTCTGACGACCTGCAAGAAATAGACTATGTGCGCAAGACAGCTGTCATCAACATCAAACTGAGTAGACCACAGATGGACATTGTTGCCCTGCAAGAGATGAGATTGCCAGACTTGGGATATGTAAGGGGGGAAAACCCTTCTCATTCTTCTGGCAGGGAAAACCATTGATTGAGACCAGGGAATATGGTGTTGGCTTTGCAGTCAGAAATGCTCTGCTGAGATCCATTGTACCACCTACTGTGGAGATTGAAAGAATCCTGTCTCTGCAGCTCCACTCATCAGCGGGACCGGTCACCCTCATTAGTGCATATGCACCAATACTATCGTCCACAACAGAAGTTAAAGACAAATTCTACAATGATCTGGCAGCTACTATCAAAAAAGTCCCTGAGAGAGAATCACTGTTCATTCTCTGAGACTTTAACGCTAGAGTTGGTGCTGATCACAATTCTTGGCCCACTTGCCTAGGCCATTTTGGATTGGGAAGATGAACAAAATGGCCAAAGCTTGCTGGAGTTTTGCTATTATGGTCTTTGTGTCAGCAACACGTTCTTTAATACAAAGCTTCAACGCAGAGTTTCCTGGAGACATCTAAGATCCAAGCATTGGCATCAGCTTGATTTGATCCTTACTAGATACTATATCCTTCCTAGCATTACAATCACACACAGTTACCAGAGTACTGATTGTGATACAGATCACTCCCTGGTGTCTAGTAGAGTAAAACTGCGAAGAAAGAGATTGTATCACATGAAAAAGGAAGACCACATATAGACATCAGCAAGACTCGTGATCCAAAAAGATGGAGGAATTTGCCCAAGCGCTTGAGGAAACCCTTCCCGGCCCGTCTGATGCAAATGCAGCTGAATGATGGGAACATTTCAAAAACACTGTTTATAACACTGCCTTGTCCACATTTGGCAAGAAGACCAAAAAGACTGGTTCAAAGCCCATTCAGAGGAGTTGGTGCCAGCCATCAAGGAAAAGAGGAGAGCTCTAGCAGCATACAAAACCTGTCCTAGTGAGTACAACTTGCAGGCGAGCTGTCCAACAGGCTGCCAGGAGATGTTCCAATGATTATTGGCTTCAGCTCTGCTCTCAGATACAGATAGCAGTGGACACAGGTAAGATCAAAGGAATGTATGACAGTATCAAGCAGGGTTTAGGTCCAATACAGAAGAAATCTGCTCCCTTGAAGTCTGCTACAGGCGTGATCATCCAGGACCGAGCACAGCATATGGACCGCTGGGTGCAGCACTACTCTGAACTATATTCCAGAGAGAATGTAGTAACCGAAGAAGCATTAAAAAACATTGAGTGCCTGTCTGTCTTGGAAGAGTTGGACAGTGAACCAACTTTAGCAGAAAGTTGATTCCCTCGCCTCCAGCAAGGCACCTGCAACAGATAACATGCCTGTTGAAGTGCTGAAGTGCTGTAAAGAGATCATCACCACCAAAATGTATGAAGTCTTTCATCTTTGCTGGAGGGAAGGTGGAGTAGCACAGGACATGAAGAATGCAAACATCATCACACTGTATAAGAACAAAGGGTGACTTCAATAACTACCATGGCGACCGCAATAACTACCGTGGCATCTCTCTTCTCAGCATTGTAGGGAAGCTGCTTGCCCGTGTTGTACTGAAGAGACCCCAGGTGCTTGCAGACAGAGTCTCTCCAGAATCACAATATGGATTTTGAGCTAATAGATCCACCACTGACATGGCATTCTCCCTCAGACAGTTGCAGGAGAAATGTAGGGAACAACAACAGCCACTCTTTGTGGCCTTCATAAATCTCACAAAGGCCTTTGATTTGGTTAGCAGGGAGGGCCTTTTTAAAAAACTTCCCAAAATTGGATCTCCACCTTGGCTCCTTAACATCATCAGGTCCTTTCATGAGGGAATGAAGGGCACTCTAGTTTTTGATGGCTCAACATCAGATCCCTTTGACATCTGAAGCAGAGTGAACAGAGCTGTGTCCTTGTGCCGACCCTGTTTGGGATCTTTTTTGCTATCATACTGAAGCATGCCTTTGGAACTGCAACAGAAGGTGTCTATCTCCAGACTAGATCAGATGGAAAGCTCTTTAATCTCTCTACACTGACAGCAAAGACCAAAGTCCAGCTGAAATGCATGCAGGACTTCCTCTTTGCCAACAATGCAGCCACTGTTGCCCACTCTGCTGAAGACCTCCAACAACTCATAAGTCATTTTAGCAAGGCCTGCCAAGACTTTGAACTAACAATCAGCCTGAAGAAAACACAAGACATGGGCCAGGGCGTGGACTCACCTCCCTCTATTACCATCTCCACACAAGAATTGGAGGTTGTTTATGACTTTGTGTACCTTGGCTTGTTGTTAGACAAGCCTTAGAAAGCTTGTCTAACAACAAGGCCAGTGGAGGTGATGGCATTCCAGTGGAAGTATTTAAAATCTTAAAAGATGATGCTGTTAAGGTGCTACATTCAATATGCCAGCAAGTTTGGAAAACCCAACAGTGGCCAGAGGATTGGAAAAGATCAGTCTACATCCCAATCCCAAAGAAAGGCAGTGCCAAAGAATGCTCCAACTACCGTACAATTGCACTCATTTCACACACTATCAAGGTTATGCTCAAAATCCTACAAGGTAGGCTTCAGCAGTATGTGGACCGAGAACTCCTAGAAGTACAAGCTGGATTCCGAAGGGGCAGAGGAACTAGAGACCAAATTGCTAACATGCACTGGATTATGGAGAAAGCCAAAGAGTTCCAGAAAAACATCGACTTCTGCTTCATTGACTATGCAAAAGCCTTTCACTGTGTGGACCACAGCAAACTATGGCAAGTCCTTAAAGAAATGGGAGTGCCTGACCACCTTGTCTATCTCCTGAGAAACCTATATGTGGGACAGGAAGCAACAGTTAGAACTGGATATGGAACAACGGATTGGTTCCAAACTGGGAAAGAAGTACGACAAAGCTGTATATTGTCCCCCGGCTTATTTAACTTATATGCAGAATACATCATGCAGAAGGCTGGACTGGAGGAATCCCAAACCGGAATTAAGATTGCCGGAAGAAATATCAACAACCTCCAATATGCAGATGATACCACTCTGATGGCAGAAAGTGAGGAGGAATTAAAGAACCTTGTAATGAGGGTGAAACAGGAGAGTGCATAAAACAGCCTGAAACTCAACATCAAAAAAACTAAGATCATGGCCACTGGTCCCATCACCTCCTGGGAAATTGTCGGGGAAGATATGGAGGCAGTGACAGATTTTATTTTCTTGTTCTCCATCACTGCAGATGGAGACAGCAGCCACGAAATTAAAAGACGCCTGCTTCTTGTCAGCATCTTAAAAAGCAGAGACATCAGCTTGCCAACAAAAGTCCGAATAGTCAAAGCTATGGTTTTTCCTGTCGTGATGTATGGAAGTGAGAGCCGGGCTATAAAGAAAGCAGACCGCCGAAGAATTGATGCCTTTGAATTGTGACTCCGGAGGAGCTCTTGAGAGTCCCCTGGACTGCAAGGAGAACAAACCTATCAATTCTAAAGGAAATCAACCCTGAGTGCTCACTGGAAGGACTGATCCTGAAGCTGAGGCTCCAGTATTTTGGCCATCTCATGAGAAGAGAAGACTCCTTGGAAAAGACCTTGATGTTAGGAAAGTGTGAAGGCAAGAGGAGAAGGGGACGACAGAGGATGAGATGGCTGGACGCTGTCTGAAAAGCAACCAACATGAAATTGACACAACTACGGGAGGCAGTGGAAAAGCAGCAAAGCAGCTACCATGTTCTCTAGACTCACAAAGAAAGTATGGCTCAATAAGAAGCTGACACCATATACCAAGAACCAGGTCTATAGAGCCTGTGTCCTGAGTACACTCCTGTACTGCAGTGAGTCCTGGATCCTTTGTGCACGGCAGGAGAGGAAGCTGAACACGTTCCACATGTGTTGTCTCCTATGCCTTTTTTGTATCACCTGGCAAGACAAAGTACCAAATAGAGTAGTCCTAGATCGAACTCAGCCACACTAGACGCTGCACCAAGTCCCCCATACAGAGCACGTTACCATAGTCTTTTGAGACTGAAGGATGCCTAACTAAGATATCTATTATGTTTATGAGATATTTTCCCCACCACTATCAAAGACATGCAGGCATTAACTTATGTTGCATTTGCTAAGGTCATTTTCACATACATTTGTAAGCCCAAATACTTTTGAACTACAACTTCCATCATCACAAGTGATAGATAGTGGAAAACGACACTCTGAAACTCCTCCACACCATTATGGCAAAAACTGCAATAACAGTAGAGTAAGAGTGCAGCCATCCAGGGCTAGCTAGGGCGCCAAGGAAATTTCCCAACACCATAAAGTTCCCAACCCCTGCATTAGCATTCAGAGTTGAGTAATATCTTTACCTCTAAAATATTGCACACATGGTGAGTTTATGAGTTCTCCGGAACTCTTTTCCAGCTTAGATGGGGCAAAATGTAGAAGATTGGTAAGGAACAAGAAGTTTAACACTCTCTTTTCAATCCTTTTCTTCTTCTTTTTTCTTTGTTTTGCAGTCCCCCAAATTCTATGGTGTCTAAGCCTAAAAAAGAATATTGAAGGACTCAAAAGTTCTTTATGCTTTGTAATTATTTAGTGATTCAATAAAGGAGATATTTAACTCTGAATTTCATTTCTACTCATGAAACCAAAGGCTACTTTGTTTCTAATTTGGTTTAGCATTAGAAGAATAAGTGCCAGCCAGTCTTATCCCACTGTGTATAAAAAGGAGAGTGACTGAACAATTTGAGTGAATTTTGATAGAAGCCATAGTTTCTGCTAAAAAATTCATAGTATCACTCAAGTCCTGAAAGTGCACAGAGTAAGATCTACAATCAAGCATTCTTTGAACATTAAAGTAAAGCTAAAACCTACACCCATGCTAAAAAACGAAAATATATTGCATCCACTTTTAAGGTTTAAGTTTCCTGACCCCTCCCCAGTATGCAAGATGATCCAGAGTTAACAAGCACCCTGTCATAGAAAGAAATTAACTGACAAGCAAGACATTTACATAAACATCACATTCAGTTAATTGAACTACAGAAAACTTTAAGTTTCATATGTGTTTCATCAACTGCATTTTTGTTTATAAACCTATGACATGTCAAGGGCAGCACTTGTGAGCTGGGATAAAATTATAAAGTGGACTTGTTACATCAATGCAATCCCTCTTCCAAAAGAAAAATGCTTCTTGCTAAGCTCTGGGGGAAGCCTAGATACTGTAGCTCAAAACTATAAGTCTAAATTCTACAAAAACATGATTGCTAGAAACAATTCCTTGCAGAGTGCCAGGTCTTGCTAGCTGTCCCTGCTTTGTCTTGCCTCTTGTTGTAACTGAACTACTGGTATCTGATCTTGGATTGTACTTATCTTGGCTCTTCACCTGCCTGGCTGCTGCTTGAATTTGATGAGATTTGGGCCCTAGAGCACTGCTGAATACTGTCCCTAGATTTACCTTACCAGATAATACCTGCTTATTGGTAAGATGCCTTCTCAGTCTGCTTCTTGGTTCTCCTTCCTTCATTTGTCAGCTTATATCAGAGCCAGTGTGGTGTACAGTAGTAGGCAGACTGCTAGACTAGGACTCAGATCCCCACATGGCCATGGAAACTCAATGGGAGGGGGTGGCAATGGTAAAACCATTCCTTGAACATCTTACATACCTTAAAGAGCCTATTATGGTCATCACATGTCAGAAGACACTTGACGGCACACCACAAAGCCTCAGAAGATAGACCAAGCTGTCAGGCAGGCTCACACATAGTCATTGATAAAATTTGTCATTATGTGCTGTCACATCAATTCTGAATTACAGCAACCAGAAAAGGGGTTTCAAAATACATGAGATGTTCAAGGAGAGGTTTACCATGGCCACTCCCAGTGAATTTCTATGGATTTGAACCACACTGGCTCTAAATATTAATAAAATGTGCCTTTTCTATTTCCACTGCCATGCATACTCTGAAGTTTACCACTGCTCTTTGGAAAATTCAAGTGTTACTTCAAAAAGAACCTGACGTTATATAGAAGTGCAACTGAAAAATACTGTATTCAATTTTCTCCATGGTGTAATAGATATTCTGTACAAAAATTTGAATAGTCATTTCATCTTCCCCAATCCATGTAGCAATAGGACCCCAGTGTCTCACTGAACAGCCCACACACCATAGTTTTTAAGAATACGCACAGCACATCCTGTATACTATTATATCAATTCATTTATTTGCCAAAAATCCTCGGTCATCACAAGATATATTTCATGAAAACAAGAAGATCATTGTAAAGTGTTACAGTAACGTCTAGCAATAAATTTCCTTAGCAGGATATGTACCTAGCAGGTCATAAAAGCTGAAGATTATTCAATAAAATACCACAATAAGCCAGATTACATCACAAATACATCTCAATTCATCTACCAAATGACCATACAGACACGTTCAAGCTAGACCAATTGCTTAAACAAGTGTGTGTGTGTGTGTTTAGTCGTTTAGTCGTGTCCGACTCTTCGTGACCCCATGGACCAGAGCACGCCAGGCCCTCCTGTCTTCTACTGCCTCCCGGAGTTGTGTCAGGTTCATGTTGGTTGCTTCGCAGACACTGTCCAGCCATCTCATCCTCGGTCGTCCCCTTCTCCTCTTGCCATCACACCTTCCTAACATCAAGGTTTTTTCCAAGGACTCTTTTCTTCTCATGAGATGGCCAGAGTACTGGAGCCTCAGCTTCAGGATCTGTCCTTCAAGTGAGCATTCAGGGTTGATTTCCTTTAGAACTGATAGGTTTGTTCTCCTTGCAGTCCAGGGGATTCTCAAGAGCCTCCTCCAGCACCACAATTCAAAGGCATCAATTCTTCGGCGGTCTGCTTTCTTTATGGTCCAGCTCTCACTTCCATACATCACGACAGGAAAAACCATAGCTTTGACTATTCGGACTTTTGTTGGCAAGGTGATGTCTCTGCTTTTCGAGATGCTGTCAAGATTTGTCATCGCTTTCCTCCCAAGAAGAAGGCGCCTTTTAATTTCAGGGCTGCTGTCTCCATCTGCAGTGATCATGGAGCCCAGGAAGATAAAATTTGACACTGCCTCCATATCTTCCCCTTCTATTTCCCAGGAGGTGATGGGACCAGTGGCCATGATCTTAGTTTTTTTGATGTTGAGTTTCAGACCGTTTTTTGCACTCTCCTCTTTCACTCTCATTACAAGGTTCTTTAATTCCTCCTCACTTTCTGCCATCAGAGTGGTATCATCTGCATATCGGAGGTTGTTGATATTTCTTCCGGCAATCTTAATTCCGGCTTGGGTTTCTTCCAGTCCAGCCTTCCGCATGATGTATTCTGCATATAAGTTAAATAAGCTGGGGGACAATATACAGCCTTGCCGTACTCCTTTCCCAATTTTGAACCACTCAGTTGTTCCATGACCAGTTCTAACTGTTGCTTCCTGTCCCACATATAGGTTTCTCAGGAGACAGATAAAGTGGTCAGGCACTCCCATTTCTTTAAGAACTTGCCATAGTTTGCTGTGGTCCACACAGTCAAAGGCTTTCGCATAGTCAATGAAGCAGAAGTAGATATTTTTCTGGAACTCTCTGGCTTTCTCCATAATCCAGCGCAAGTTAGCAATTTGGTCTCGAGTTCCTCTGCCTCTTCGGAATCCAGCTTGTACTTCTGGGAGTTCTCGGTCCACATACTGCTGAAGCCTACCTTGTAGGATTTTGAGCATAACCTTGCTAGCGTGTGAAATGAGTGCAATTGTACGGTAGTTGGAGCATTCTTTGGCACTGCCTTTCTTTGGGATTGGGATGTAGACTGATCTTTTCCAATCCTCTGGCCACTGTTGAGTTTTCCAAACTTGCTGGCATATTGAATGTAGCACATTAACAGCATCATCTTTCAAGATTTTAAATAGTTCAACTGGAATGCCATCACCTCCACTGGCCTTGTTGTTAGCCAGGCTTTCTAAGGCCCACTTGACTTCGCTCTCCAGGATGTCTGGCTCAAGGTCAGCAACTACATTGTCTGGGTTGTCCGGGATATCCAAATCTTTCTGATATAATTCCTCTGTGTATTCTTGCCACCTCGTCTTGACGTCTTCTGCTTCTGTTAGGTCCTTCCCATTTTTGTCTTTTATCATGTTCATCTTTGCGCAAAATGTTCCTCTAATATCTCCAATTTTCCTGAACAGATCTCTGGTCTTTCCTTTTCTGTTATCTTCCTCTATTTCTTTGCATTGTTCATTTAAGAAGGCCCTCTTGTCTCTCCTTGCTATTCTTTGGAAGTCTGCATTCAAGTTTCTGTAACTTTCCCTATCTCCCTTGCATTTTGCTTCCCTTCTCCTCTCTGCTATTTCTAAGGCCTCGTTGGACAGCCACTTTGCTTTCTTGCATTTCCTTTTCTTTGGGATGGTTTTCGTTGCTGCCTCCTGGACAATGTTACGAGCCTCTATCCAAAGTTCTTCAGGCACTCTGTCCACCAAATCTAGTTCCTTAAATCTGTTCTTTACTTCCACTGTGTATTCATAAGGGATTTGGTTTAGATTATACCTGAGTGGCCCAGTGGTTTTTCCTAATCTCTTCAGTCTAAGCTTGAATTTTGCTATGAGAAGCTGATGATCAGAACCGCAGTCAGCTCCAGGTCTTGTTTTTGCTGACTGTATAGAGCTTCTCCATCTTTGGCTGCAGAGAATATAATCAATCTGATTTCGATATTGCCCATCTGGTGATTTCCATGTATAGAGTCGCCTCTTGTGTTGTTGGAAAAGAGTGTTTGTGATGACCAGCTTATTCTCTTGACAAAACTCTATTAGCCTTTGTCCTGCTTCGTTCTGAACTCCAAGGCCAAACTTCCCTGTTGTTCCTTTTATCTCTTGGCTCCCTACTTTAGCATTCCAGTCCCCTAGAATGAGAAGAACATCTTTCTTTGGTGTCAGTTCTAGAAGGTGTTGTAAATCTTCATAGAATTGTTCAATTTCAGTCTCCTCAGCAATGCTGGTTGGTGCATAAACTTGGATTATTGTGATGTTGAATGGTCTGCCTTGGATTCGTATTGACATCATTCTATCATTTTTGAGATTGTATCCCATTACAGCTTTTCCCACTCTTTTGTTGACTATGAGGGCTACTCCATTCCTTCTACGGGATTCTTGCCCACAATAGTAGATATGATAATCATCTGAGCTGAATTCGCCCATTCCTGTCCATTTTAGTTCACTGATGCCCAGGATGTCGATGTTTATTCTTGCCATCTCCTGTTTGACCACCTCCAGCTTCCCAACGTTCATAGATCTTACATTCCAGGTTCCTATGCAGTATTCTTCTTTGCAGCATTGGATTTTCCTTTCACTTCCAGGCACGTCCACAGCTGAGCGTCCTTTCGGCTTTGGCCCAACCACTTCATTAGCTCTGGAGCTACTTGTACTTGTCCTCCACTCTTCCTCAGTAGCATGTTGGACGCCTTCCGACCTGAGGGGCCCATCTTCCAGCGTCATATCTTTTAGCCTTTTGTTTCTGATCATGGGGCGTTCTTGGCAAAGATACTGGAGTGGCTTGCCATTTCCTACTCCAGGTGGATTGCGTTTAGTCGGAACTCTCCACTATGTCCTGTCCGTCTTGGGTGTCCCTGCACGGCATAGCCCATAGCTTCTCTGAGTTACTCAAGCCCCTTCGCCACGACAAGGCAGCAATCCATGAAGGAGACTATATATATATATATATATAGTACACTAAACACTATATATGTATATATGTATATATATATACAGTACAGTGTACTGTACTGTTTAGTGTACTGTATATATATATACAGTACACTAAACAAGTGTACTGTATATGATACTAATATTTTTTTTGTTTCCAGCCTGTAAATCTCTTCAAGAGTACTGTATACCGAAAAGTAGGTAGTGCATTTTTATCCATGTCAGTTTCTCTTGTGTTTTGCTTAATCAGCTTAGTGTGTCTCATTTCCACATGATATCTTTAATATGCATTTTAGAATAAAAACATACATTTTAGGAGAAGGCACACATTTTAAAATCATTAAGCTAAAACTGAATTCTAAGTCAAAAAAAAAGTTAGAAACGGTTGAATCATTCTGACTACTTTTAATAGTCAAACATCACTGCCAGATTGCTGCCAGTGGTCCCAATCCCAATATGCAGCAACCCAGCTGTGATTTTTGACTACTAAAAGCTTACCAACCCCACATCCTGAGGTTCCCAAAGGCTTCCTCACAGGACAAGAGTGTGCCCAAAGGAGCCTTGGAATGTGAAATGATAAAATATTTTACCCCGCATTTCTCCTCAAAAGGACTCAATAGGATTTTGCCCACTGTTTACTCTGTCCAGTTCTTCATGTTAGTCACTTTCCTGTACTAATTTGTGGACTGTTGCATTCTTACCCATGAGGCTAGTGAAATTTTGGATTCTCCGCCCTGACTCAAAGGTTAGCTAATGGGGGTAACAAGACACCCCTTCAAGATAGTCTCACTACCCCATTATATGTCTACTGTCCAAGCCATCGAAAGACCACTTATGGAGAGGATGACTTTTTTAGAAAGACGAGAGCTGTAGTTCTTGCATACATTCATCACAATACTGTATGTCTTTCCTGGCAGCAATTAAAAAACTTCTTTTAAACTATTGTCAAGTGTGTAAATGAAACGAGTGCTCGTATCACCGGCATATAGAATTAACAGCAACTTCAAATAAAAATTGAGTAAAATGAGACTTGGAAACTCTTCAAAAAAGGCTGTCTTGAATCTATACACAAGTCAAACAAAACTAAGAATGATACTAAATTCTATGCCTAACCCCTTGACATTAAGTATAAGCCATGTTTGTACAAGATCTATTATTAGAATCAAGAGTCAAATGTTGGTATGGGTAAGTGGCAATTTGTTCCACTCACACACCCCAAAATCAAAGGCCACTGAAATATGCATAAAAGCTACAGCCTAGTTTGTTTCATACATTTTGCAGTCCAATGACATGGTATGGTCCAGGACTTTCACCCTTTTCAGAAACTTGCTGGTTCCTCTATAAATGGCTTCCTTTTGCTCTGTATAGCTTTCCAAAGGAAATCAGTTGTAGATTTAGAATCAACATCCAAAGTGCTAAAAAGTTATAACTTTTTAGATTCTTCATTGCTTTTTTAAAAAAAATAATAGTAACATTGTATTTCCCTTTCAGCTTGGAATTTTTTTGTTTACCTATGGTGAAACGCGATTAGGATAGCACAGAGCCTTGACCCAGAACACTACAGTGTTTCCAGCTCCTTCCCAGAGGACACAATGTGATTCTATCAAAGAATTTAAACCAATATTCTTGAACATAGAGAGAAGCAAGGCTACACTGGCATTTAAGAAGAACCTCGTACAACAACAGTATATCCATCAGGAAAAGAGAAAAGTGCATCATTGCATTCATACATAGCTTCAAGCTACAATCCTTCCAATCTATTTTGAAACACTCTACTGCTGATGATAAGGGAAGGTTATTCTGTCAAGCAAGCTTTGGGAACAGAGACTGGTTTCAAATGCAACATTCTCCCCTCTCCTGCTTGCCTTCCCCACTTTCTTCCATGGTTTTCAGCAGCCATAGTTTAAGATCACACATGCATCAGAGGAGTTAGCTATGTTGAGAAAGATTCCATTTGAAACCATGAGTTATAAACCCATTTCAAATTTGTTTCAGAGCAATCTTGGTTCTCTCTTATGTCCACTTTGATCCCATGATGCAAATGTAATTTAAAAGTATGGCCACGGAAGGCTATGGAAAGCAGGGGAGATTGAAGAAGAGAGTAAAGGAGGTGGCACTGCTTGCAGAATGCTCTTAATCTTCAAATCAGGGAATAGAAAACATTACATTTGAAATTAAATGTAAGCTCTGAAGCTAGTCTCATACACCTAACAATAATCATGGTTATGTAGGAGTTAATAGCCTTTTCTGTGATGCTACCAGTAACTGATTGCCACTTTGAAAATCTATATACTGCATGTAGTGACAAAAAAGAGAGAGATAAAGAAGTAAGGTGGAGAGTGGATAGTTCAAGTAGTGCTTCTTGTCTGCTTAAGTTTCAAGGTTACATGGTGTGATATGACTATTAGGACCCCAGCTTTCTGTGCCTTTATAACTAAGGTATTTAAAAAAAGAAAAGGGGAAAAAGGAAAATGTTTGCTGGTAGGACTACCTTTTCAGGCTTGTGTCCAGGGAGTTTCTCATGGCCACCTTACAAGATAGCAAATAAACAACCTTCACCAACACCTTTTGGAGATATTTTTCCTTGCTCTAACATTGAGTCCTAACAGTTCTGAACAGAAGCATAATTAAACTGCTGGCAAACCTGACTGGAAACAGTGTGTGCTCCAAAAAGGAGGTGGCAAAGGGACGACTCCCCGTGGCTAGCTTCCAACTGCCTATGCAATCTGTAGTATTTTGTTTACATGATCCCATCATCAGAGAGTTGCAATTACATGACAGCACACACCACAGACTGCAGGCCTCTCTGAATAATTCTGGGAAAGTAGCTGATAAGTGAGAGGCCTCTCAGGCAAAAAAAAAGGCAATGTTTCTTTTTCTTTTCCTTGTTGCCACTCAAGTTTCCAAATGGTATTAACAAAACTTTACAGGTCTTTTACACCTATAGTAGCCATTCTCAATGCTGAGTTCTGGGTTATTTTTTCACCATACAGGATCTTTCAGTCCAAAAGATGTCTGCAATGACATATTTTAAGTTGCCCTAATTTAAAAGAAAGGCTAAAATAATGGGTTTTTATCCCCTCCATTCTGTATTACTCCAGTGGCATAGTACAACAAAGCTTCTGGACAGCAGCATAGTCTCTATGCACTGCTGCATGTAAGAACATTGGCATGTTGTGTGCTGAATCATATTCATTTTTGCAGAGAGAGAAGTTAGAAAGAGTTTCTTTCTCCCCTTGATTTTCATATGGAGTGAGTGGAGAAAAAATTAACATACTTAGCACAATATGTTGTTGCTTAGTCGTTAAGTCGTGTCCAACTCTTTGTGACCCCATGGACCAGAGAACGCCAGGCCCTCCTGTCTTCCACTGCCTCCCGGAGTTTGGTCAAATTCATGTTGGTAGCTTCAGTGACACTGTCCAATCATCTCATCCTCTGTTGTCCCCTTCTCCTCTTGCCTTCACACTTCCCCAGCATCAGGGTCTTTTCCAGGGAGTCTTCTCTTCTCATCAGATGGCCAAAGTATTGGAGCCTCAGCTTCAGAATCTGTCCTTCCAGTGAGCACTCAGGGTTGATTTCCTTTAGAATGGATAGGTTTGTTCTCCTTGCAGTCCGGGGGACTCTCAAGCACCACAATTCGAAAGCATCAATTCTTTGGCAGTCAGTCTTCTTTATGGTCCAGCTCTCACTTCCATACATCGTTACCGGAAAAACCATAGCTTTGACTATGCGGACCTTTGTCGGCAAGCTGATGTCTCTGCTTTTTAAGATGCTATCTAGGTTTATCATCACTTTCCTCCCAAGAAGCAGGTGTCTTTTAATTTTCTGGCTGTGGTCTCCATCTGCAGTGGTCATGGAGCCCAAGAAAGTAAAATCTGTCACTGCCTCCACATCTTCCCCTTCTGTTTGCCAGGAGGTGATGGGACCAGTGGCCACAATCCTAGTTTTTTTAATGTTCAGCTTCAGACCATTTTTCGTGCTCTCCTCTTTCACCCTCATTAAAAGATTATTTAATTCCTCCTCACTTTCTGCCATCAGAGTGGTATCATCTGCATATCTGAGGTTGTCGCTGTTTCTTCCGGCAATCTTAATTCCAGTTTGGGATTCCTCCAGTCCAACCGTTCGCATGATGTATTCTGCATATAAGTTAAATAAGTAGGGAGACAATATACAGCGTTGTTGTACTCCTTTTCCAGTTTTGAACCAATCAGTTGTTCCATGTCCAGTTCTAACTATTGCTTCCTGTCCCACATATAGATTTCTCAGGAGGTAGATAAGGTGGTCAGGCACCCATTTCTTTAAGAACTTGCCATAGTTTGCTGTGGTCCACACAGAAAAAAGCTTTTGCATAGTCAATGAAGCAGAAGTAGATGTTTTTCTGGAACTCTCTGGCTTTCTGCATAATCCAATGCATGTTAGCAATTTGGTCTCTAGTTCCTCTGCTCCTTCGAAATCCAGCTTGGACTTCTGGGAGTTCTCGGTCCGCATACTGCTTAAGTCTACCATGTAGGATTTTGAGCATAACCTTGCTAGCGTGTGAAATGAGTGCAATTGTACAGTGGTGCCCCGCTAGACACTTACCCTGCATGACGTCGAAATCGCTTAACAATGACATTTTTGCAATCGCTATTGCGATTGCAAAACGATAGTTCCAATGGGGTTTTTCCACATTACATCGATTAGGAGCCTGCTTTGTGAACCGTTTGTTTGCTATACGATAATTTTTCCAGTTCCGCAAAATGGCTTCCCTCCCTTCTCAAAATGGCTGCTTTTCGGACCCCTGCTTCAGAAGACAGCAATTTTTAACAGCTGATCAGCGGTTCTCTATGGGCAATCTTGGCTGGACGATGAGGTATTTCCCCATTGGAACACATTGACCAGTTTTGAATGCATTCCAGTGTTTGTTTTCACTTGATGACGATTTCAATTAACAGTGATTTTCCTGGAATGGATTATCGTCATCAAGCGGGGCACCACTGTATAGCACAATATGCTGACCACTAAGTAGAAATCACTTGTGTTCCAACTCTTCAGCATTCTTCCGATCCAATGCATGCTTACTCAGAAGAAAACTCTACTCTTCATTAGTAAGTGAGTAGGATTACAGCCAGTTGTCTCATAAAGTGATTCTGGTATAATATCGCGCAGCACTGATTTACCACATCAGATGGAAAATACAGAGCAAGAAAATCTTAATACCCAAAGCAGGACCTTTGTATTCAGCATGTCTCCTGTAGCAACTCTAGCTAAATGCTGGGATTTTTTAAATGTATTTATTGGAGGGGAAGGTATTTTGTTTTTTACATACTATCATCACCCCATTAGCAATCCCTGACCACAATTTAACACTCTTAGAATATTATTTCAGTTGCTAGAGATATATTTGAATTAGAACATGAATTAGGTGTCCCACCTCTGGGGCACTGCTGTTCAACAATATATCTCATGTGTTCCAGTGAAATATCCTACATTCAGTCTCCAATATTTCTATTTATAGGAACTTAAGCAGCAGGACAGGGAAGACTTGGGAGAGCTGTTCCCAGCTGGATAAGGTTAAGCTAAAAAGACAACAGTGTAATGGGCAGCCTTATACCCATGTTACTTTATGCGCATCTTCAGTTCTTACTCTCAACCTGTGTTCAATTGATTTCAGATATTGATCCAGTTCAGGTCTAGTTTTCACAGAAAGGTTTTCATACTTTGCTGGTTGAGGCCTACACAGATTCTAATGCCGTTAGAGCTAACAGTTCCCAATTCAAACAGATTAATTCATCACAACTGGTCAGGACTACTATTACATAAGGGTACACCTATAAAGCGCATTTTAAACAGTAACACATCTGTGCCCTCATTCTTAAGGAAATGGACCATTTTTATTCTTGCTGTCATATTAAAGCCATTAATTATCTCACATTCCTGAGCAAGAAGATGACCTATATAACCTTGGACACTCAGAAGTACATTTGCTTGTTTATTTCAGTTTGTGAAAAGATAATAATTTTGTTTATTATTGTTTATTATTGTGGTATACAGTAATGTTAGTATAATGTTGGTATCCCACTTGACCACAGCGCAGCCATTCTGTCTGCATCAAAGCCACTATTTGTATGGGGAAATGCCAAAATCACTGTCTTCTGCCTGACAGATAGGACTCTTTTGTTTTCTGTTTATGTGCCTTGTATTTAGATTTCACATACTGTATCTTCAAACTGAATGTTCATCCAGGGGTCACCTGTAGGCATTTACTGTATATGCCAATCAATATCTATTGGGTAAACATCTTCCTCCCCAGCCATGAGAACTCACCTCAGAAATGGCTGGTCAAGGGTTTAATATGCATATATTAACACAAGAAAGATTGGATATGAAAGCCAGAAAGAAAAGGGAAAGGGTGAAAAGAAACAAATCCAACCCCCAGCATTCACATTTCTATAGCTCTATGTGGCAAATAATATGACAATGTAAATAAAAACAGTTTTAAATAAGGGGAGAACTTTAGACAAATGGGACAGACACTAGAAAAGGTAAGAAAGGGAAAGTCAGGGATTGGCTGAGGGGAAGGCCTGCCGAAACTGTTATACAAGCTGTATACTCACTGCTTTACATTGTAGCCAAGTGTCATTTCTTCAGTGTTGTCACATGAAAAGATATACTAAAATATTTATGAACTATCAGGGGGTGTACTCACTTCTGTGATATACTGTAACTATCCGCTGAGTAAATGCAACTACTTTTTCATACTCCTGCATTGAAAAGGGAGTCAGGCTTGATGGCCTTATAGGCCTCTTCCAGCTTCGTTATTCAATGATTCTTGTCTCAAACCAGAATTTGGAAAAGTTACTTTTTTAGACAAGCCACAGGCTAAAATTCTATTGTATAGGATTTCAGATATGATTCGTTTTCTTGGGACATCAGCTGTTTCTGCAATCCTGTTTTAATTTTTTTAAAAAGAAATCATGGCTGAATCCAGCAGTTAAGTCACGTGTTACTGTATACCCATTGAATCTTTATGTAGAGCAACAATTTGTTTTTTCAGATTCTCAGATTGTTCATTACCATGAGATGCCATGTGGAACTTCCGGTGACCAGTCTGTGAGAGTGAGAGTGATAACACCTGCTCCCCCTTCACACCTGGGGCTTGTGACATTAACGGGTCTCATGACACCAGGGAGGGAAAACGGCTACTTAGGCCCAATTTGGACATTGTCACTTAGAGGTGTACTCACTTTTGTTGCCAGTGGTTTAGACGTTAATGGCTCCGTGTTGTATTATTTTGAGGGGACAGCACATTTACACTGTTATACAAGCTGTATACTAACTGCTTTACATTGTAGCCAAGTGTCATTTCTTCAGTGTTTTGTCACATGAAAAGATATACTAAAATATTTATGAAATGTGAGGGGGTGTACTCACTTCTGTGATATACTGTACATATGTACATACACAATCTTGTTCTAACAAATCAATAACATAAATAAAATACCTATTCAACAAATTAGGAAGAGTGATACAATATTTTTTTTTTCTTCCAGGAGACTCTGCAAGATGAGAAAGCAACCGTTTTGATTGTTCCAGTTACAAAGCATAAACTCTTGTACATACTAAAATCTGATATATTAGCACAACTGAAGGACTCTGCGAACATCTTCTTTATATTTCAAGGGTTAGAATGTTGGATTATGCCAATGTAGATTCCAGCCCCCCTTCACCCATGAATCCAACTGGGTGACTCTGGGCCAGTTATTCTCACTCAACATGGCCTGTCTCAACAGGGCATTGTGTCTACCACCTTGAAAACATCGGAGGAAAGGCAGTAACTGATAACAGACAAATAAACAGATACTGTATTCTTATATGCCTGTCTCAGCATATAGATAAAATTACAGGGGCGCAGGGGCAGAAGGGAAAACTGCTAACAACAAAATATTGTGACACTTTAAAGAATAACGTATTTGTTTCTGTGTGAGCTTTTATGGATCAAGATCCACTTCTGCTATGTGTCCAAGGAAGTGGATTTTGATCCATAAAAGCTCACAATAAAACAAATCTGTTAGGCTTTAAGATACTATAGCTTTATCTCCTTTTCTTTTCTTTCTTTTTAACATTCCTGCCTCCTAATCTTGGCACAATATTGTTCTAGAATGTCTTCAAACCACAGAAAGAAGGTCAAGGAGAACCACAAGAGACTTTGAAACCTCCATGAGCAGGGATCTTAGGAATCTTGACAGAGATGGCTATCTTGATGTCACCCAGTTTCTGATCACCAAGAGAAGAGAGGAGCCTCAGGGTTGCAGAAGAGATCTGTGTAAGCAGTAAAATATGGGCCTGGGCTGGGAATCAATGCTAAATTCTGATACCGGTTATGTTCCTAACACCAAGCCCATTAAACTCTATCCAATCTAGTATATCAGCATTTTCGCTCTTAGGGTCGGTGCTAAAAATAATGGTGACAAACAACAGACTGATTTGCTTACATTCCTATGTGTCTGAAATATACAATATGTATCCATTTTGTACACTGAAGAGTACTTCCAAATAAAGTGTAGCAGTTAAAGTTGATTAACATTTGAAGATAGTGCTGTTCAACCTTTTTTTAGTATTCCATATGGCAGGCTTTAATATTAGACACTATAAAAAGAATTTTTTTAAAAAAAATCTTCAAGAATTTGTCTCCAGTATGTTTTGAAATAAAGTGTAAAAAGACAGTAAGTCCCTTCATGAAGGCACTTCCTGGCTGGTCTCGCTAAAAGAAGTGAAATTTGGGTTACTAGCTCAAGACATAATCAGAACATTGCTGCCACCGTCTAGTCGTTTAGTCATGCCCGACTCTTCGTGACCCCATGGACCAGAGCTCGCCAGGCACGCCAGGCGAACAGAACATTGCAAGAACCACAATTTTCTTACAGAGCATCAAAAGTGGAAACTGATAACAAGAGTTAACATAAACTGAGCCTCACTGCAAAAGAATTTGAAACTTTACTTGGTCCAAAGTTTTAACACTTTGTAAGCCTCTTTACTTATTGTACAAGGCACTTTATGATCCAAAGATCAAAGCACTGGGCTTGGGTGACCCAGGTTCAAGTTCCCAGTGAGCCAAGAAATTCACAGAGTGACCTTAGCTTGGCCCGTGTCACAGGACTGTTAGGAGAAAAAAGTGGGAGAAGAGCCATGTATGCCACCTTGAGGTAATTAGAGGTCACAGTACTCCCATACAAAAATCCCCTCTCTATCATGCCATGCTTTTGACCACGTTAGCAGTATAATTTAGGGCAAAGTTTGAAATCTCTCTCTCTTTTTTTTTCTTTTCTTTTTTTTTACTAGTGAAAAAAAAATGTGGAGGCAGAAATCTTTGTCCCTCTGCTGCATTCAACTAGATATTCAGATCCTGATTCAATTTGTGCCCTTTTCTGCAACAGGATAACCATGGTAATATATTATTCCTCCATTTACTCCTTCCACTTGCCCCCTCTTCCTCTATAATTTCTCTCAGGAATTGCAGCAGGAATCAAACCAGTCCTCTGTGAGGTGACATGGACACATGACATAGCAATAGTAATAACAATAACAGAGTAGCTTCACATCCGTGCAATAACATTTACCAAGAACATACTATATGGAGTGGTGCAACTCCAGAGATATCAAGCAAAACATTATGCATTTCTGGCAAACCTTGGAGTAGTGAATCTCTATAGGAAAGGGCTTAAACATATGAGGACATGGTTGGAAACTATTCTTGCAGAGAAGGAACCTACCCCTGCTATCTCCTATACAAAAGCTCTGACGTGTGAAAGTTATCCCTTAAAACACAGTTTATGGGTAATGTGTAACTTTAGTCTTTGGTGGTGTTGGGAGGGGGGATATTCATGCAACTGGGTAGCAGGTGGGTTAAAAGGAAACAAACAAATCCCTTGACAAATTTCAGGTGAAGCATTATAATAAGCTCCCTCCCCCCCCCTCCAACAATTACTAGTTTAATTGCACAGCACCATGCCTAGATAATGTCATGGTTACTACTGAGTGCTGCTAGTTACAAAAACAAATGCGGAAAAGCAAGTGCCTTAAAGTCATCTAATGTGGGCTGTGCAGTTGTTTTTAAAAAAGCAAAGTAGCTGCAGCTTTACTGACAAGTCATTAGTCCAGGGGCAATACCTGCTGTCAGAATGTATAATTTAGAAGGTCCCCGTCAGAAGGGAAGGGAAGGAAGACCATAAACCACTTTCCCCATGTTGGGGGAAGGGTGTCCTTATTCATATAGGTCTCAAAGGGCAAATAGCCACCATTGGCTGCCGGCAGCTTTTACCTCAGCGTGTTGAAGGCGAGTCAGGGCTGAGAAAGAGAGGCGGACTTCTCTTCTCTTTCCCACCCACCCACCCCCGGCATTCTCCGCCTCTGCAAGCCGACATTTTTCAAAAGTTTCAGGGGGGATGCACGGAGGGAGAGAAGCAGGGCGCATGGGAGAGGGGGCGGGGAGCCACCAGCCGAAGCCGGGAGTGCGTCAGGCCCACATAACGCGCGCAGAGCGCAGCACCATCACCCCGCCGTCAAAGGCTACAGAAATGCCTCCGAGTCTTAACAGAGCCTAGAGACCAGCTCCGTTTGGGGGGCTGTTAGGGGCTTTTCTCCCCCCTCCCGCCCCACCGTTCCCGGTTCTCTCAGCCCACCTAGGCTGTCTCCCCCCCTCCCCCCTTCCTGAGGTAGCGGCCGAGCAAACTTCTGCCCCTGGCCAGGTGCGCGCCAGGCGCGGGGGCGAAAGCGCGGGTCCCCTTACCTCCTTCTGCTTCGGGTCTTGCGGGTAGACGTCGGGCGGACCCAAGCGGGACCGCTTGAGAGGTCTCTGCTCATAGCTGAGGAGCCCGAAGGCGGCCATGATCTCTCATGTTAGCCGGCGAAATGAATGAGAGAGAGTTGGAGATGGAGCAGCCTGTGAGCACCAGGGAGCAGCACTTGGCTGGCAGACAGACTCCCCCTCTGGGTCTGGCTCTTTTCCTTCAGGGGAAAGAGATTTTGTGGGGGGGGGGGCGGAGAGAGGCTGGGCGGCTGAGAAATGCAACCCAACCCACCCACAGAGACTCATGCCACCCCCGCTGAAGTGCCCGCTAAAAGAATGGGGGGTGGGGGGGAACGGCAATCAAATCTTATTTGGTGTCCTGGGGGGGGGGGAAGAAAAGAACACCCCCACCTAGCCAGCAAGGAACATCATGGTGCTCTTCCTTCCTCCCCCACTTCTGTTGCAAGGTTCAGCTCCATCAGACTTGGCCAAATATCAGTGCAAAGGTTTTTTTTTCCCCATCAAGGATGCAGTTTCCTTGACAAAGACACCCTCAGCACCACTACTCCGTGATACACAGCACTGAGGGTTTTAAGTCACCACTGAGATTCAAAATGGTACAAAATGATATTCACACAGAGAGAGAGAGAGGATGCCAGTGGTGCCATCTTATCAGGCATTAAGATGATCCATCTGATAATGTTAAGTTCTAGAGTCACTAAACCACAAAAAGAAATTACTGTGCACTCCTTCAGAACCTTGAAATCCATATCAGTCCAGAGAGGAACTATGACCATCTGATCGTGTGCAAAATAGATGACACTTGTTTCTCTTTTCACACTGGAAGAGTGTTGGGACAACACTTGTGAAGCCGCTTCTAGAAACAGTACACGTTTGCTAAAACATACTTAAAAGGTAAGTTACCCATGTTGTTTAAACCTTCAAGGCCCTTTAGCATTTCTCCCTAGAAAGTAGTATACTGTATTTTTTATCGACCAGAAAGCAGATAGTAAATAACAATAAAAAAGACTGGCAAAACAAAAATCTGGCCCACAACCCTAAAGCACGCTTCGTGCCTCATGTATTTTGGTGGTCATAGTTTAACCAGATGAAATGTTTTTGAGAACTCCTGGGAATTATTTTATGACACTTGGGTAATCCTTAATAGGATTTTTGGACCTTTCTTCCCCCAACATGGCTACTTTTGACTTCTGTTTAATTTGATTACTGAAATGTATATCTTTTAATTTACAAATAATGAAGTGACAGGTACTACACTCTTGTCAATTAGTACTAAACATATTATTACTGTATATTGTTTTATATAGAGAGTCTACTTTTGGAAAAGTGGTCCAAGAAACAGGTTATTATTGATTTATTCCTGTTTTTCTTATCTGTGACAATATTTAGGGGGTGTTTGGATACATATCCATGATTAGTGGCAAAGGGCATTTGCCTATTATTAAATATGTCATTATTTACATTAGTAGGGTAGCTAGTAAATCCTTAATCCCCCAAATGGTCACATCAAGTTAGCATTTGGCTAGATATGCCCAATAAAGTTATTAGGATTACATGCAGATTATTACAAAGGCTACTACAGAAACCATGTTGCCCATATAGCTATTTAATCCTATTAAATATAATATAGACAGACATAAGGATAAAAGCACAGATATACAGTAAGAACCACTAAGGATACACTGTAGCCACTTACTTGTAATAATCTCTCATCTAGAGCAAATAACTTTAAATGGCCAAAACATTTATCTTATTCATTCAGGCTCTTAATTATTGCTTGATATTTTGTTTGTACAGTATAGCAAAACAGACACATGTATACTCTTCACTCGCAATGGAGTAAATCCTACCATAATCTAACTTTTAAGGAAATTAATGGGGAAATTTTTCTTGTACAGCTTTCTTCATGTGGTTTCTACAGGTTGCATCCATTATTAAACTGGGGGGAGGGGAGGTCAACAGGTGGCATTGGCTAGTAAGTATGAATACAATACTATGCTTTCTACAGTATATTTAACCTGATGATGGTGACAGTAATGGCCAGGTGAGGAATACAGGTAATAGAAAAAGTGGCAATGGCTTTTTAAATCAGGAATGGGATTCTCAAGTTATGCTTATCAATATTAGTTGCTGGAGTATGAAACTTTAGGTAAATAACAGCTTCATAGAAATGAAGAAGAAAGAACTACATATGTTTATTCACGAAGGCTTTCACGGCCGGGATCTAATGGTTGTTGTGGGTTTTTCGGGCTCTTTGGCCGTGTTCTGAAGGTTGTTTTTCCCAACATTTCGCCAGTCTCTGTGCTGTCTTCTGAAGATGCCGGCCACAGAGACTGGCAAAACGTTAGGAAGAACAACCTTCAGAACACGGCCAAAGAGCCCGAAAAACCCACAACAACCATTAGATCCCGGCCGTGAAAGCCTTCAGGAATACAGCTATATGTGACATTTGCACAGCCATTCAAAGAGGGGTTTCCACAAGTGGTGGATTCTTTTGTCTAGTGGAATGACACCATTGAATATAGGCCAAAGAGGGCTCAGCAGAGGGTCAGAAGGATAGGTAGAAAGTGGCATTCATTCAGAGCCAGCCCTACAATTACCTGGAGTGGGTCTGTTGACTACCTCAGGCAGCACATTTTGACTTTCATGAAGAGATATGGTTCTTTCTGGTTCTTTCATTTGTATTTTTACTGCCAGGACTGAAGAGAGGTGCTTGGGCTTCAGAAGTTAAAAGAATTTGACTGACCTCAAATACAATAGCTATCGCTGACCTCACTCAGCAAAATTCCTTTGGTCAGCCCTGGTAGGACAGAGAGACAGATTGCATGTCCAGGCATCTGAGTTCTGATATATCTTTATACTAATTGTAGTGTGACTCAGGGTGCGATCGCACAGTGACAGAAGTGTATGTCTGATTGCACAAGAAAAGGTCACTCTATCAGGATCAATTTCCCTTAAAGTGACACTGATTGAGATAGAGCTGGAGTTTTTATTGTCCATACATCATATGATCACTGGGAAATAGCTCACATTCAACAGCACCATAAGTGGTACAAGCTCTGTGCTTAACCAAGCCCTCTGCTAGGCTTTTCATGTCGGATTATCTGAGAAGAGTACATGAAGTCCATTTATTTATTTATTTACAATATTTCAATCCCACCTTTCTTCCTCAAAGGACCCAAGGTGGCTTACATCATTAACATAGTATTTAAAACCTAAAAACAGTAAGTATACAAATATTTTAAGAGATTTAAACAAGTATTATATTAAAATGGTAATTAAGATCAATATTAAAATACATTTAAAACAACAGAGCACAACAGTTCATTTAAAACCCCTCTCAGACCACCAGTCATTTAGGAAAAGCCTGCTTGAACAGAAAGGTCTTTGCCTGGCTCTGAAAGGACAACAAAGATGGGGCCAGCCTGGCTTCCAGTGGGAGGGAGTTCCAAAGTCTGGGAGCTGCAACAGAGAGGGCCCTCCCCTCTGCTGTTCCTGAAGGGGGTGGGACTGAAAGAAAGGCCTCCCTTTCTTAATACCTGGGCAGGCTCACAGAGGGAGATGCAGTATTTAAGGTAGCTTGGACCTCAAGCCATTTGGGGTTTATAGGTTAAAACCAGTGTGGTGATGTCCTCTGAAGCCCCTATGCCCCAGGCCTTCATGAGGTTCTTGCTCTTCTTCCTTCTTTGCTGCCACCAGGTATTACTGCTTTAATACCATTTAATCATGGAGACATGAGTGTTTTTAAAACTCAAGTCATTTATTAGATTAGGGAAGTTAATATATGAATACTATTCAGTAGATAATCACAGGCTGCCAATCACTTATATTTGAATCACATCTGATATAACTTTGTACCTCTTTTAACTCTCCATTCTATTCATCATTCTTTCAGATCTCTAACTCACTCTTAGTTCACTTTTAAGTTTCACACAGTCTCTCTCTACCAGAATCTCCCTCAGACTCCATACCCGTCTTTATATCCATCCCTCTCCCCCCTTGGCTCCGCCTTCTGTCCACTCATTGGCTCCTTATTCACTGTTCTACTGTGACGGACAGGTGAAGGCAGTACTGTTCGCTACAACCAGCACTTTGAATTGTGCCTGGAAATGGATCAGTACCCAGTGGAGTTGTTGTAACTGGGGAGTTATAGATTCCCTGTAACCAGCCCCAGTTAGCAATCTGGCTGCTGCATTTTAGACACACCAGAGTTTCAAAGCACTTTCTAAAGGGAACTCCACATAGAGCGTGTTACAGTAATCCAACAGAGATGTAACTAGGGCATGTATCTGCAAAGAGTTTAGAATACAGCACAGAATACCTCACAGAGCTGTTTAATTATTTTTGTGCTTATTTGGAGTGCTCATACATTTATTGGGGTCCTATTGTGTTTCCTTCAAGTAGGTATTACATATAACAGCATATCTATATATACTAATTCCAATGCAAAAAAAATGAAAACAAAAACACTCTAAAGGACTTTAAAGATATTGAATATGGTGTATTTTTTTTCCTAAATTGTTTACTACATGACTGCCTAGACTGGTCTTAAGTGACTAGATAGGCGAGATATAAGTAAATAAATAAATAAATAAATAAATAAATAAATAAATAAATAAATAAATAAATAAATAAATAAATAAATAAATTCTGCCAGAAATCTGAAGATCTGAGATCTAAGCATTTTGGAAAGTCTTGCTCCCTTTCAATGCAACTATGATCTAAAGAAATATTATATGAATTCAACATGACAGCTGCAGCTAAGACAAGTTCAGAATAGACGAAGAGCTATATATATTCCAATCCCATGGTATTTTAAGAGCAAATAATATGCCATTATTTATTTTACAGTTAAACATTAGTGAGTTGTTTTTCAACTATGCTTAAGGGTCGACCTTAGAATTACCAGTTCTGCTGCCATAAAGTGCTTCTACACATTTAGCTGAAGATACAACTGAATCCCATCCGAAGAAGAGGCTGTTAATAGGCCAGATGTTCACTGAGAGTCTGTATATACAGGCAACAAGTGCATCATCTATATTTCTGACAGATTTAGCATACTGGGTCAGCTTTAGCTGTCCTTAACCATTTGTTTCTTTCTTTCTTTAGATGAAACATACCACTTTTCCTCCACTCAAGAGTCCCCAGTGTCTTCAAGGTCTAGGATGGAAATCTTTCTTTTGGCTTTGTCACCCTTAAAGGGAGGCCTGATGAGGACATAAAGGAGGGCTTTTTCAGCATCTAGTCCCAGGCTGTGGAACTCCTCTTCCAAGGGAGGTCAGGTTGGCTGCCTCTCTCTTGTCCTTCAGCTGGTAAACAAAGAATCGTCTGTTCAGGCAGGCATTCGTCAACTGCCGCCTCCCAAAGAAGGACGTTTAATGAGGGATGCTAGACTTTTTTCATCCTTTTAATATGCTTTTAAATTATTTTTTTAGAAACTTATCCATTAATTTTTACATGATTTGTTCTAATGTTTTTAACAGCATGATTATTTGAATTTTTGTCTTTTAATGTTTATTGAGAAAAAGTTGGAATAAAAAATTGAATGAATGAAACATAATAAAGCAATGCTAGGAAATTGACAGGTGTATTTGTTGCAATATTTGCAGCAACAGAATAAATGTCTTAATTAACCAGCCCAAGAGAAAATAATCTTACTTTGACCTGCCAGTTAAATATACAAGAATGACACAGACCAGAAATCTGTTCCCAGGAAGAACACATTTCTTCCTTATGTATGTGTAAAATCTAAAACATTAGCCACTTAAATGAAAAAAAGATTATGCTTCTCATAGCCACCACGGGGGACGTGGTGGTGCTGCGGGCTAAACCGCAGAAGCCTGTGCTGCAGGGTCAGAAGACCAAGCAGTCGTAAGATTGAATCCACGCGACGGAGTGAGCGCCCATCGCTTGTCCCAGCTCCCGCCAACCTAGTGGTTCGAAAGCATGCAAATGCAAATAGATAAATAGGGACCACCTCGGTGGGAAGGTAACAGCATTCTGTGTCTAAGTCGCACTGGCCATGTGAACATGGAAGATTGTCTTCAGACAAACTCTGGCTCTATGGCTTGGAAATGGGGATGAGCACTGCCCCCTAGAGTCGAACACGACTGGACAAAAATTGTCAAGGGAACCTTTACCTTTACCTTTTTTAGCCACTAATTGCACTTCACCTTGTGGAAAAACATGAAGCAAGAGATCTGTTGCTGTTGTTGTTGTTTTAATTTCCTAATATTTTATTAACATCCATAGTATGACAATACAAGTTAGAATTGTAGTACAATACTATCACATTACTTACAAAGTCTATCAGCATTATTTTTCTGTACACATCCACTAGTACATATTTTAGCATACTTAATCCTTTAAAATATTACATGCCAGCAATGCAAATTACTTCCCATTTCACATTTTTCTTTTCTTGAGCAAATCCCATATGTTAATAATGGTTACCAGGTTTTCATAAAGTTATCCTGTTTTATTTCCCTCTATATATTTTGATTTGTCAGCTTTTCCATCAAGACCATTTGCCAGATTCTGTTCTCAAATTTTTTTGTACTGAAAGAAAGATCTTGGGCATTTCTCCAGTTTTGTGCAATTTCAGCTCGTACTGAACCAATAAGATGTGCAATTAGGTCTTTATTAAATAATTTTTCATTTCCATCCTTAAATATTGAAAATAATAATAAAGCTTCATTTTTAATTATTTTTTTGATTCACCAGTGTTTCTATCCATTTAATTATTTCCCGTCAATACGCTTCCACTTTGGGGCAAGAGATCCACATGCATTCTAGTGTGCCTTTCCTTCCACAGTTTCTCCAGCACCTATCTGAGATTTCTCCATTAATTTTGTAGGGTGCCAATACCATCTATGGGATACCTTCAAAACCATTTCTTTTGTTTTAACTGATATTGATTTATATGGATATGTGGTCCATACTCCCATCCTTTCTTTCTCTGATATATTGATATTCAAATTTGTTGGAGCAGGGTAAAAAGAAAAAGTATATGCAGAATTTATAAGTGAGGCTTGTCACTAGGATTCTGGCATTTACATATTTTATTGTTAATACTGAGAAGAGTCCCTAATGTGTTCCTCCTGCTGCCAGCAGGAGGAAAGTAATACTGACTTGCTTATTATGCAGAAGCACACCCCTCTGCTCTATACTCGGCTTCATGGCTATAAATCTCTATGATCATCTAGTAACATCCCTCAGCCAGTCAGTGTACGGATATTTGCATATAGTGCAGCTGAGCAGTAACCATGCAGTCTTCATGCAAATCAAACTCTGAGACTCAGTATAGAAAGTTAAATCACTAGGGAATAAGTTTGCAGTTTCGGTTCAGTTACTGCTTGATGTTCCTGTACTTTTGAGTTCTAGAGACAATTCCATACTAGCTTGTATTTCAAGAAAGAAAATAAGCCGTGGAGAATTTCTCTCTCTCTCTCTGAATTTCCTCTTATGCCTTACTGCTTGGAAATATGTTTCACTTTTTCTACAGGTAAGAGTGTAGCAAAGCAAATAAAAAACAGCTTCATATAGAATGACTAGAATCAAGCTGAAGAATATCCATCATATTTCAGTTGCTGCAAGTTGCTTTTAGTTAAGAAACCAGTACAGGCATTTTTTTTTTACAAATCACACGAATGGCATGCCACATTAGAGGCAAATACTGTACCATTTTCTCATCTAACAGAATGTGGTGGTTTTTTGTTTGTTTGTTTGTGGGTTTTTTGTTTGTTTTTTGTTTGTTTTTTTCAGTTCCACACCAATGACCATTGCTAGTGTGTATAAGTCATAGGATTCTGATCAATATATTCATGATCTGCGATAATATTTAAAAGCCCTAAAGGACCACCTTCTTCCATACGAGCCTGCCTGTCCTCTAAGATCAAGCCAGGAGGCCCTTCTGAAGGTGCCACCCCTGAAAGAGGTGAGGGGGATGGCATGCTGAAATAGGGCCTTCTTGGCTGTTGCCCCCTAACTTTGGAATGCCCTCCATATAGAGATCCGCCTGGCTCCAACACTTTTGGCTTTTCAGCGCCAGGCAAAGACCTTTGTGTTTAGCCCGCATTTTAATTAAATAGTATTCTTTAGCTAGCCATATGAGCAGGATTTATTAATAATAATGTTTTAATAATTGTTTTTAATATAGGATATTATTATAATATTGCCTATTTTAATGGTTTTTAATGTTTTTAAAGTTTTAATATTGTTGTACGCCACTCAGAGACCACTGGTAATGGCGTGGCTAAAAAAAATCTTGTAAACAAACAAACAAATATTTTTTCTTATTGTTAGGCATTTCAATGATATTTTGGTCTTCATCTTTCCCTTATTTATTCACTACATTTATATTACAGTATTATATTTGCAAACTGGATGAAATCCTGTTCTGTAACTCACATTGTGTAAGGCTGATGATGTCGTTAATTGCAGCTATTTTTCAGATTTTTTTTTTTAAAAATCCAGTTCTATTCTTGAAGGTCCCAAGATTCTTATGAGATCTGTTTCATCATGAAGAAGCTGTTGGAAGCTACAGGAATGGGGGGGGGGGAGGAAGTCTTTAATTTCTGAAATTCCACTGCTTAGAATGATTTTACTGGTGTTGGTGATTTTCAAGAATTAATACTTCCCCACCCATGGCCCCCCAACAGCTTCCTCATAATGGAAAGGATCCCATGGGTGTTTCAGAAGCTTCAGGGGGAATTGGATTTTTTTTTATTTCCAAAAAAAATCACTGCAGCCTTACACAGTATAGCTCTGTGAACAAGATTTCAGTTACTGTCTCTCAGTCAAAGTGTTCAAGGCAGTTTACAGTTTAAAATACCAAAATAAAATCATTATGAAATTAGACCACAATAAAGCTATTACAATAGGATCCTCCTTATCCATGGAATTGGAAAAATCCTAAAAATAATATATTTCTAAAGTTGAGGTTACCAGACCTGGACACTAGAGGACGCCAGAGATCATGCTATGCGTAGTGTTTGCTATTAAAATGTAGCAAATTGCTATAATCCACATTTTTCAGCATCCGCGGTAGGGGGGCTTGGAACTGATTCCCTGTGGATACAAGGGTCCTAATGTAAGAGGCCGTGGAGGTTTTCTTCTAAAGCTATTGCTCCACAGAGACAGGAATAAAACTAGAGAATACAAATTGTAGTGAAACAGATTTCACCTGAACATGAGGATAAACTTCATTACAGTGATAGCCTTCCAATGGAGCTGACTAGCTTAGGAGGTGGTAGACTCTCATTCACTGCAGGTTTATGAAAGAGGATGTGCAGCCAAATATCAAGGATGCTGTGGTTGTGTTCTGCCTTACAAATCCTACATGTGGCTGAAATAGATGACCACCTAGGTTTCTTTCAGCTCCAGAGATCAGTCAGAATCTGATGAGTCAACGCCTTGTAAGTTCAATTGATTCCGTGGATTTACTCTAATTGCAACTTACTACACTAAGCAACAGGATTTCAGCCATTGCCTTAGGCAGATTTTATACATGGACATACCCTTCATTGGCATGTGGTGGCACTGCGGGTTAAACTGCAGAAGCCTCTGTGCTGCAGGGTCAGAAGACCAACAGTGGTAAGATCAAGTCCACACGACAGAGTGAGCTACCATCACTTGTCCCAGCTCCTGCCAACCTAGAAGTTCAAAAGCATGTAAATGTGAGTAGATAAATAGGTAGCACCACAGGGGTAAGGTAATGGCATTCCGTGTCTAGTGGTGCTGGCCACATGAACACGGAAAATGTCTTGGGACAAATGCTGGCTCTACGGCTTGGAGACGGGGATGAGCACCACACCTTAGAGTCGGAGACGACTGGACTAAATGTCAAGGGGAACCTTTACCTTTACCTTACCCTTCATAATTGAAATAATTCTTTACCCTTTTGGGGTCACAGACCTGAGAAAGCTACAGGCCCCTGTGCTCAAAATCACCATGATGGGCTGGCCTTCAAGCTGCAGCCTGACCACCTTTACCCCAGCCAGACACTGTGCTAGAAGGGCCACCACTTGTAACCCACACAAAGCATAAGCAGCATAGGAGGAGGAAAAGGAGAGCTTAACCATTCTGGCAGCAGGGTGGAGAGATCCTGGATAACTGGGCATAACCAAGGAAGCCTCAAAGTGTTGGACTCCCAAACCACACACTGTCTCTGAGTAAAATGAGCTCAGGGCACAGTTGTGGAAGGGTGATAGGAATCACTCACACACTTGTCATAAAACAACTGTAGATGGAGGACATGGGACAGACAGCCCACAGTACATGAGCTACACAGAAACAGGTAGGAGATTGACACTGTACTGGTGGTTGTTAATAATAAATCCTTGTTTGTTGACTATGGTTATGTGGCTCTTCGGTCAGTCCTTCATGGGCCTTTTGACACTGCTGCCTGTGGAAGACCTGGGAACAAAAACCTAGGTAGGTTTTTTTTATTTATGCAAAATAATTTAGGCAACTACCAGACCAGTTAAATAGAATATTTAATTCCATTGCTTAACAAGTATATTGGCCACTGCTTTGTTTCTGGGCACAGTTTAAAGTTCTGGTTATAATTAATATACAAAGCTCTACGTGACTTGGGGGCCTAACTACTGTATCTAGAATACTAAATTCTCTCATATGACCCCACCCAGGGTTTAAAATCTTCTGACACACGTAGGCAAGGGCCTTCTCAGTGGCTGCTCCAAGGCTCTGGAATTCCACAACAAGGAAGGGAAGGCTAGCTCTATTTCTGTCCTTATTCCATTTCTATTTCCACCTCCAAGCAAATGCATTCTTCATTGGGCAGGCTTTTGGCATGTGAATTAATGAGCTGCTGAGGTGAGTTTAATATGGTGTCTATTGAACTAAGGTATTTTTATCTGGGTTTTTAATATTTAATGTTTAGGTTTGAATTAAGCCTGATTTATCATCCTACTGATTATAATTTCTAGGTATGATAAATAGTTGGACACCTTTAATTATACTTTGGGAGAAGGTGGAGCAAGACAGAAAGCCCAGTTCACAACTGGTTAAAACAGAACATCCGAATTTACGCTGACTTAAACTGACTGAGGGAATCTGAAGGGAACTACTGTTCCAATCCATGTGCTTGGTGATGAGTAAGAGGAGAGTGTTTGTTCCATCTGCCCTGTGCTCAATTTCCCTCTCTGAATAAGCCAGTCACAAAACGTAGGGCCAGATATTTGTGGAAAAGACATATAAGGAAGCATGCTATCACTTTAAAAAGTTCTTGTGTTTTTTGCTGTGGACATTTCCTTACTGCTGTATAAGAACAAATAATAAGGGTCAGAAAATATTCCATGGTGTTAACTTTCAAATATCTCCTAAACATAAGACCGTCATAACTTCTTTGCACGTTTGTTGACTTGAACCAAGAGCCCAGTCTGTTTCAGGAATTTTCAGCTCACCCAATCAGACAAAGAGCTGGGGGTGGGGGGTGGGAAGGAAGACATTCATCAAATTACAGCTGAGGGTTCCATCTGTTATCTTAAACCTTTGTTCTCAAGTGGCACAGAGAAGTGATGCTGTGAAATCCACATTGCTAAAGGCTTTATTTGAGACTGTATCTTCAAGTTGCTGGAGCAGCATCTAGGATTATTTATGCCAGCCCCACAGAAGAAAGTTGTTTTCTGCATCGCTGGGGTCCTCTCTCTTGCTTGTACACTGGGCATCGCAGCAGCTGTAGGAACTCAGCTGTGGGTCCGAGGAAGAATACTCTGCAAAACTGGAGCCCTGCTAGTCAATGCTACTGGCCAGGAACTAGATAAGTTTATTGGTGAAATCCAGTATGGACTATTCTATGGGGAGAGGGTTAGACAATGCGGGCTTGGAGGGAGACCTTTTCGGTTTTCATGTAAGTAACAAAGGCATTTGAATTATTTAATACTTCCGTGCATGCTGTCATGGTCTGAGAGATAACTGGATGAGCATTCTCTTCTTTCTTCTGAAAGATTCATAAATGGGAAATATGAAATTGTAATGCAATAATATACACCCGTGTACATTCTGTGTCAACATTTCTGTTAGTCTTACTAATATACCTTATTAGTTGAAGGAATGGATGCTGCAGCTTGATCCTATTCATACTTGTTTGAAAGTAAGTCCCAGGGCATTGAGTTTGCACATTTTAACAGCTTTTTCAAAGCATAGCTTTGCCTTCTCTTTCAGTCTTTCCAAAGTGTGAGGAGAGAGAGGAAGGGGGAACCAGTGAGAGGCAGAGCATGCAAAAACTGACAGCACAATTCTTTTCCTAGCGACTTAAAGGTAAACCCACTGAGCTCAATGGAACGTATTCCTTGATATGCATAGGATTACAGCAGAATATATAAATATCACAACAGTGTCTTATTAAAATATATTCATAAGTCCAATTGTGTTCCAGTGGGCTTCCTTCTACATGTGGATACATAAAATGCAACTTAATTGAGAAGGCACAAGTTTCACTGTGCTGCTAATCACCACTGGCTCTGACTGGCAGGTAGAGTTGCATGGAATGATAGTTTTGACATTTATCTGTTTATCTTTCAGGTGAAAATGTTTTTAAAATAGTCAGCCACACACTTGACCTGCAGAGCACCATATTAAAATAAAATCCTAGTTATCTGCATAGCAGTCTGCTTAACCAGAAGCATTTCAGAAGCAATTCTCAGAGGGAAAAGGCTTCATTTTTGAGAGCCCTTTCTGTTGCATTTCCTGTATACTGTATATGAAAATGATTGACAGAATCCTATTTTTTGCAGAGTTAGCAGACCAAGTTAATTTACATTATCATTGAGAATTGCTTCATTTAATGAAAGTCTAAAGGAGGCATCAGAAGTTTGTAAGACTGTACAAAAAGTTCTCGGTATTCTTTCCCCTTGCTTTCACTGTATGTTAGTACTCATCCACATTGTGGTGTTGTTGTCTGTCTCTCTAGAGTTTTTATGGGTCATACAGGTGTCTGTGGCAGATTTGAAAATATTCTCCTGGTACTGGTGTCCATAAATGGGAAAGGTATATGTTGCTGCATATACTGGGATACACTGGGTTATCCCAGTACTGCCTGTCCAGACAGATCCAGAATTGCTCCTTGATGATTCACTTGCCACATAGACAGCTGTACTCTTTTGCTTATCTTCTCAACCCTCTTGCCATCTTGTATTTTACTTCGCTTCCCTCCTCTAGCTGTCCACCATTCTCAACTCTTCACATTTTCAGCACAAGGCTTTGCAATTTTATTTTTCATTTTCATTTTTTATTTTCACTTTTGTGCTAGGATGCAAAGGGGATAATGCCTTTTTAAAAAAAAACAGGTGTAGGAACAGCTGGCATCTTCTCTAGGCTTGCCCTCACCTTTTTCACTTTCTCTCCCCTTCCCTCTTGGTTTACTTGCCAACTATTGTCATTCAAATGCTTTCTGGGTTTTTTAATCTTTCATTTTCACATCTATCCCATGGTACAAAAGTAAAAATATTAAAAAAAATTTTTTAAAAAAGCAGAACATAGGACCAGTGTACATATATATTTTCTTCATTTACTTCTCCTTTCCTGTTCTCAAATCTTCAGGTTTTCATTGCAATTATTTCCATTTTTTAAAAAAAGGAGTTTTAGTTTCCACTGTTGTGCTATGGTGATAAATGATAACATTTTTCTTTCAAAAAGAAGGCAGGAGCAAATAATATCTTTTCAGCCTTCGCCCCACCTACATCTCCTTCTTTCTGCCCATCCACCATTCTCAAACCTTCACTTTTTTGCCTTTTTAAAAAGCAAAAGTGATAATGGCTGAAATCCAGTAGTAAGCCACAATTTGAGTATGCCCATTTACTCAATGGTGATTTGGTGAGTCATTTCCAACAAAGATGCCATTGATTCAATGGGTATACAGTAACACGTGACTTAACTGCTGGATTCAACCATGATTTCTTTTTTGAAAAATTAAAACAGGATTGCAGAAACAGCTGATGTCCCAAGAAAACGATTCATATCTGAAATCCTATAAAATAGAATTTCAGCCTGTGGCTTGTCTAAAAAAGTAACTTTTCCAAATTCTGGTTTGAGACAAGAATAATTGAATAACAAAGCTGGAAGAGGCCTATAAGGCCATCAAGCCTGACTCCCTTTTCAATGCAGGAATATGAAAAAGTAGTTGCATTTACTCAGCGGATAGTTACAGTATATCACAGAAGTGAGTACACCCCCTGATATTTCATAAATATTTTAGTATATCTTTTCATGTGACAACACTGAAGAAATGACACTTGGCTACAATGTAAAGCAGTGAGTATACAGCTTGTATAACAGTTTCAACAGGCCTTCCCCTCAGCCAATCCCTGACTTTCCCTTTCTTACCTTTTCTAGTGTCTGTCCCATTTGTCTAAAGTTCTCCCCTTATTTAAAACTGTTTTTATTTACATTGTCATATTATTGTTGTAAGCCGCCTAGAGTGGTCTTAATCGACTAGATAGGCGGGATATAAATAAATAAATAAATAAATAAATAAATAAATAAATAAATAAATAAATAAATAAATAAATAAATAAATAAATAAATAAATAAATAAATAAATAAATGTGCTGTCCCCTCAAAATAACACAACACGGAGCCATTAATGTCTAAACTGCTGGCAACAAAAGTGAGTACACCTCTAAGTGACAATGTCCAAATTGGGCCCAAGTAGACGTTTTCCCTCCCTGGTGTCATGAGACAGGTGTGAAAGGGGAGCAGGTGTAATCACTCTCACTTTCACAGACTGGTCACCGGAAGTTCCACATGGCATCTCATGGTAATGAACAATCTGAGAATCTGAAAAAACAAATTGTTGCTCTACATAAAAATGGCCTAGGTTATATGAAGATTGCCAAAACCCTGAAACTGACCTGCAGCACGGTGGCCAGGACCATAAAGCGTTTTAACAGGACACGTTCCACTCAGAACAGGCCTCGACATGGTCGACTAAAGAAGTTCAGTGCCCGTGCTCAGCGTGATATCCAGAGGTTGGCTTTGGGAAATAGACATAGGAGCGCTGCCTGCATTGCTGGTGAGGTTGAAGGGGAGGGGGGTCAGCTTGTCATTCAGACGATGCGCCGCACACATCATCAAATTGGTCTCCAGGGCTGTCGCCCCAGAAGGAATTCTCTTCTAAAGATGATGCACAAGAAAACCTGCATACGGTTTGCTGCAGAAAAGCAGACTAAGGACATGGATTTCTGCAACCATGTCCTGTGGTCCGATGAGTCCAAGATAAACTTATTTGGTTCAGATGGTGTCAAGCGTGTGTGGCGGCAACCAGGTGAGGCGTACAAAGACAATTGTGTTGTGCCTACAGTCAAGCATAGTGGTGGGAGTGTAATGACCTGTGGCTGCATGAGTGCTGCTGGCACTGGGGAGCTACAGTTCATTGAGGGAACCATGAATGCCAACACATACTGTTACATACTGAAGCAGAGCATGATCCCCTCCCTTTGGAGACTTGGCCGCAGGGCAGTATTCCAACATAATAATGACCCTAAACACACCTCCAAAACGACCACTGCCTTGCTAAAGAAGCTGAGGATAAAGGTGATGGACTGGCCAAGTATGTCTCCAGACCTAAACAGTTTGTGCCCAATTTGGACATTGTCACTCAGGGGTGTACTCACTTTTGTTGCCAGCAGTTTAGACATTAATGGCTGTGTGTTGCATTATTTTGAGGGGACAGCACATTTACACTGTTATGCAAGCTGTATATTCACTGTTAGAGATGGAGGTATTCGTATTTGTATATGAATATGAATATCCCTGCACAGGTGGAAATAACGAGAGTCCATTCATGATTTCGCTGCTGCCGCCGGCTCCACAAAGGCTTCCTATCGCGCCGTTCTCCACCATGGATTAGCCACTCTGTGACCTGACAAAGAGGCTTGTCATCCCGCCTCCTGCCAAGAGTGGGTAATCGATTGCAGACAACTCACTTTTGTTGCCAGTGGTTTAGACATTAATGGCTGTGTGTTATGTTATTTTGAGGGGACAGTATACTTACACTGTTATACAAGCTATATACTCATTGCTTTACATTGTAGCCAAGTATCATTTCTTCAGTGTTGTCACATGAAAAGATATAATAAAATATTTATGAAATGTGAGGGGGTATACTCACTTCTATGATATACTGTATCTTTTATGTTTGTTTGTTTGTTTAAACAGGGTGAAGATACCCTGAAACTGAATTTCTTAATTTTATATTTTTAACAAAGCAAATTTAGAAGGAGCTGCCTCCAACAAAATCTACATAATTGTCAGGAAACATTGGTTGTTGTTCACAACTTTTCATGCCACGTTCACAAACTCTCCTTCTGCCTTCACCCCCACCTCCAGTTTACTAAAAATTGTGCTCTTTTCACACAGAAGATGTATTTACAATTTGTTGCATTGAGAAACAGTAGGACCCGGTCAAGAAGAAAAGACTAAATCATCATCCATATTTTAATTCTATCTTTGCTTCAGTTAAAAGTTCTCCCCACTAGCCACTATCTCTCTTTTAACTGTAAAATGAATTTGCTCTGCCTGTAAAACTCACTCAAGCTTTGGAAAGCCTTCTGCTTCATTACCCTAGCTCTTGTCAGTTTCTGGGTCAGCAGTTCATTTTCTAAAGGCCAGTGGTACACATATTCCATTTGTTATAATGAAAGTTTGCTTTTGCTCCTTCAGGAACATTGCTGCCGGATTTTTCCTGATGGGTCACCTATAAAACATTAATATAATGTAAAAGTTCTGAATGTAGCTTTGAGGGAAAGTGCCCGGCCAGTACATAGGTAGGTATGTGTGTATAAACAGGACAAAGACTATTTACCACTGCTAGAGAGCCAAGTCTACAATTTAAAAAAATCAAATGCCATTCCAGGGAAAGCTAGATTTGCAATCTGCATAAATTATGCATATTTTTATAACACACAAGAATAATCCGCCTCCTTCCATATGAGCCTACCCGGCAGTTAAGATCTAGCCAGGGGGCCCTTTTGAAAGAGCCGTCCCTCAAGGAGGTAAGAGGGACGGCTTGTAGACAAAGGGCCTATTCGGCAGCTGCCCCCAGACTATGGAATGCCCTCCCGACTGAGATTCGTCTGGCGCCGACACTGATGACATTTCGGCGCCAGGTCAAAACCTTCCTGTTCCAGAAGGCTTTTAACTGAAATAAGATTAGCTGTGGGTCCGATGGCAATTTTATATATATTTTAATTGTATTTTAATTGCTACATAACTTTATTGTATTTTAAATGCTGTAAGCCGCCCAGAAACCTTTGGGTAGTGTGGGCGGCATATAAATTAAATAAATAAATAAATAAATAAAATATTAACTCCAAAGTGAATATTCTTTTGCTCAATGAAGCTTACTTCCTAGTTAATTACAGTAGTTCAGGATTGCAATGTGGCAGAGATATTCTATGTTCATCTACTCAAATCTAAGCTTGATTCCAAATAATCATGTACATGACTGAAGTCTGGCAATGAATCCCATGTCTACTATGAAGCTTTTCCCACTCGGTTCAAGGGGACATATTACCAAATAAATGTTGCTAGGGTCAAACCAGATAGTAAAGAAAAAGTGCATTTACCGTATTCCACCCTGCACCCATGACTCGATTTCTTCAAAGATAAGTGCCTGAAAAATCAGACTTGCAAATTAAGCCTGTGTTTATTTTCCAAGAACCAATCACAAAACAATGCTCACTAGAATACAGATTATGGAGTTTTTGGAAAGCATGTGCTATGACAAACAGCATATGCTTTTGCCACTTAGGAAGCACTGCTTAGAATTGTGTGCTATCTATATAATCTAGACATGACTTTGGTCTGTTTTTCCTAGTTAGTGGGACGACCCATGAGCTCTGCAGATTGGTGAGATCCCCTTGCAACTACTACAAACCTTATAGAGACATTCCTTAACTGTATTTTGATAGGTGTTGCCAACACTCTTTCAGAACTGCCTTTGCAGTTGTTAACACAAACTTAGAAAATAGAGAAACTTTTCCTTAACCCTCCCCGTATTCCAATATCAGTGGCTTATGTGTGTGTATTCTAAACTAAGTCCCAGCACTGGCCTAAGACATTTTGTTCCCTGGGGTCAAAGTCAAAGTGGCCCTTCTATTCCACACAGAAAAAGCCATGCAGTCTGGAAAGCTGGATCTTATTTCCACAGTAATGATGAGAAGGTATCCTTCGCCTCATCAAAGGGGAGAAGGGGAAGGAAACAGTATACACAGATGTGTATACTACTGCCTATCTCCAAACATGTGATGCCTGAGATGGGCATCTCCACTGCCAAACTGAAGGGTGGAGTTCAACAGGTCTCACTCCCAGGTAAGTGTGTGCAAAACATTAGCCCTCAAATAATATTCATAAGCTTTTATATCATATACTGTTCATCTGAGCGGATGTTCACTCATGTCAACTGTACTCTCTTGCTTTTAGGTAGACAAAGGTATGGGTAGGTGAAAAATTCTGTGTGAGTGAGAACAAGGTGGGAATATGCTCATCATAATATCTGTGTATATTTTTTAGAAAGAAAATATTGAACACCATTTACAAGGATGACTGAGAAACATGAGAAATTAACTTTCTTCCAATTTGCAGTCTTGTTGACAAGTTTCTCGAAATTTGTTCTAGAACTACAAATCTGCCAGTCTATTTTCGAATAATAGTTCTCTATATAATTCAGTTTAAGTTGTGTACGCTTAATATTTACTACTGGCTCGTTGCACAGCTGAGCAAGATGAGCAAAAAAGGTCATATCGCAGTAAAAACGGAAAGTGATAGTGGCTAGACCAAGGCAATGCTGTCTAAATCTCGGATGTCAACCTTGCTGACTTGCCTTATAGACTATGAACCCACTTGCTGGTAATTTACATTTTACATGGTAGATAAATTTATTTGAAGTGTCTACAAAGCTTTTTCTCAGCATGTTCTAACTGCAGCCAGGCATTTCTATGGGGTTATTAGCACCAGTTTAATCATACCCCTGTGGACTGGGAGCAGTTACATGGCATTCTATAATTGGTTCTAAAATATTGACTGTCACTAAACCATGCAGAGGTATTTAAAAACTACCCTTTGATGGCAAGCCTAAATCATAACACATTGTAATTTTTTTTTGATGATTTATACCACCAAATAATAAATCCTTGCAAAATTCACCCTGTGTATAGTTGATAATTCAAAAATCAAAATGCTTTTCCATTCTTCTCCATGCCCTCACTCTGATCAGAAGAATATCAGATGACTCCGGAGAGCCAGTTCTGTGCTTATGCTAGACAAAGAATGAGCAGGGATGTGCAGTGTCCTTTTATGCATCTTTTTAGATGCATAAAAAGATACTGAATCAGAAGTATTTGTGCAATTCTGAGTATTTCCTAGTGGTGAAACCACTGGTTACCTTTGGGGCAGAGCAATACACTCGCAGTCTGTTCATGTTCCATCTGGCATTTCTGGAGTTTAAAATGTTTTAACCATAGTTAGCAGGCAGTATCAGCCAAAATGGTAATTGGAAAGACTCAGTTGCTGTCCATCGAAGCAGAACATGAGGGACAACTGAATCCTCCAGAACTCCTCTGAACATTCCCACCACCGAAGTGCTATGTTTGGCATCACCACATAATAACTTTATATCCTCTTTTAGCTGCTATGCCATCCATTTTATGATGATGCAATGTAAAGTGGAATACTTGCATCATAGCTGCCAGCTAGGATTTACATTCTAGATATTTCTTTTTCTCTTTCCTATCCCTCTTAGGTAGTCTACTAAGCAGGTTACTAATAGGATTGAGTGTGTAAGAGAGAGTGTGGACAAAAGCCTCATATAAACTTTGACTAATTATGTTAGAATTAATGTACTAGGCTCTGTTTTTCCTGCCTTGGCATTTAGAGGTATCTCTTAAGACCCATACTTCAGTAGGTAGTCAAAGTCACTACCCAGCAAGGTAAGTCCAAGAAAGCTTCCGATTTGAAAACCAAAGGGTCATTGCTCAGAAGGATCTGCCTCTATCATGGTGACACTCCAGATGTCTGATTTGAGTAGGCACTACTTTTCAGAAAACAGATATGCATAGGAATGCAGCATTCGATATTATACCATTACTATTTCCATATAGTTCTATTCTTGTGTATTCCCTTTCTTACTGTTTTCTTTCTGTCCTCAATTACTGCTAAGTTGCAAGAAACCTCTCCCCACCTTTTCAAATGTAACAGCATTGCCAAATGTTTGCTGTAATTCTTTAATCTTTCTCTTTTTAGTTTTCCCGGATTTGTTCAAAATTATCCCTGCAAGTATCCATGTTAGCGTCATCGTCTTCTGCTTGGTGTTGTTAGTATTTGCACTAATCGGAGCAGGGTTCTTCATGTACAACGCCTTCGGCAAGCCATATGAAACGTTGCATGGGCCTCTGGGGCTGTACCTGTGGAGCTTCATCTCATGTAAGCCTTTTACTGTTTCTTTGCAGCTGCCAAATTCTCAAGGACTGTAGTTTTCAAAGGAGCTCCAGAGGTTCCATCCAAACGGATCCTTCCCTGCTGGTTGTTTCAAAATGGAACTCCAGCCTTCCCTAATCACCATAGCCATGTTGCCTTGGAACAATGGGAATCAAACACCATAGAAAGTGCCAGATTAGAGGATGTTGCCGGATGTGGCAAGTAGCAGTATGTACAGAAAAACTGCCCCCAACCAGTGACAATGACAGGATGGAGAACATCTAGTTCTGGTTTTGCAAGAAGTATCAGAGTTTCACAATACATGCTTTCTGTTGCAAATAAAGTCAGACTGGCCTCTGATAAAGGCTGTGAGGATATTTATTGGTCATTTTCAGTTACAGATGTGAGAGAAAGAGTTTTAGGATAGACACATGTCCTCTTTTACAAAGGACATTTCCTCCCTCTGAAGGGCTGCCAAAGAAAAAAATTATTGATTTGTTATTTTAACTTGTATAAAGCCCTAAAGTGCACACACACACACATTCTGGGTGATGCTCTTTCTGTAGGTATGCTCTATGTAAAGGCCTCTCCAGCCCAAATCTGATTTAAAGCTAAGAACCATAAATGGGGAGGAAGACCAAGGTTCTTCTTCGTGGTCTCTGTGAATGCACACTAATGGGTTCATCTGCACCTGCGCAGAGGTTCCCGGAATCTGCTAAAGCTTAATATTCGTTCACCAGAACCGCCACCCTAGTACACGTGGTCCACCCGTCTTGGCAAGTGCCTCAGTTCCTTTTTGCCGCTGCTGAGGTTCCTTCTCTCAGAAAAGCTGCATTCACCCTTTTGGCTTTTCTGCATTTCAAAAATGAATTCCTGTGAGAGATCTTCTTCTTGTGAGAGACTTTGTTGTTATTCTTTCCTTCTACCACCCCGTTTCCCCCCCCCTATTTCGCCTTTTATGTTTTTCCTTAGTTTATGGCCTACTCTGCCCCAATAAAATCCCATTCACTGAAGGCTACGACTCCTGCCTCTTCTGCCTGGGTGAAGCACACCAACCAGCTTCTTGCCCTTTTTGTAAAAAATTTACGAAACAGGTTCTTTAATTAAGGCAGCGATGCCTGTGTTGTTTTTTGTGGGAACATTCCCTTCATCCCATACCAACCATGGAACCTGCACCACCTTCCCAGGTTCAATCGGCTTTCCCGGGAGCCTCTGTTGCTTCTTTGGCAAAATTGAAATCTACGACTAAGATCACTACCAAGTCTAAGACTGGTGGTTCAACACTGAAGTCCACACCTATAACAAAGTCTCCTCTGGTACTGGAGCAACAGTCCAAGCCTAAGAAATCGTCCTCTGACGCCTGATCCTCCAAACACCAAAAGGATAAAGCGGCCTCTTCTATTCCGCTTCAGGAGCATCCCCTGTCCCAGACACTGATACCAAAATGGGCCCGACCATCATCCAAGCTCTCGATACCACTTATTGAACCCACCATGCATCCACAGGTTTGTGCTTCATCAGTTCAAGTCACCACTACCTATACGGGTCCTTCACCAACACCCCAAGAAATTAGTCAAACTTATCAGTCTAAGCAAGTTAAACCACGTAAGTCTGCCACTCGCGATCTAGTTATGAAACAAGATTAAACCAAACAAACCATGACACTGGTCGACTTAATGGATGACCTGCCCTCTCCATATGAACCTTCGTCATCACCATCACTAGATTCTGACACTTCTGAGTCAATGGTACCCTGGAATCGCCTCCAAATCTACCAATGCCTGACTCTGATGTTGCGGACGTGAACCCTCCCCCATCAGAAAACTTCACATCATATTCTTAACTAGTTCTGCATATTGCTAAAGAAATGGATCTGGATGTACAACAGCCAGTACAGTCCGAATCTGACAAAGTTTACAAGGACATTAACGAGGACCAAACCCCTCCACTCCGTATGGGGTTCATTCCATCCTTACTTAAATTGATCAAACAATCTTGGGCTAAATCATCTTCTGTGCCACAAATCTCAAGAAGAGTCAAAAATTTATATAAGACTTATGGTGACAATACAGTTTTTCTCTCCAAGCATTCACCTCCAAACTCGGTCATAGTCGATGCAATTCAAAATAGGGCGAAGAACCAGTCTAACACCACACCAAATAATAAGGAAGGCAAGAAACTCAACATTATTGATTGTTAGGTTTATTCCTTAAGCGTCCTTCACATTGCATGCCACAAACTACCTTGCAGCTATGGGAGCATACCACCATTCACTCCTGGTGAACAAATATTAAGCTCTAGAAGATTCTGGAAACCTCTGCACAGGCACAGATGAACCCATTAGTGTGAATTCACAGATGACCACTCAAAGAACCAGAGTTACAGGTAAGTAACCTCTCTATCTTGAAGTTTCCCAGCCACAGCTAGCACCCGGACTTGGCAACATATGCAGGTCACCTCCTGTATTCTTTCCATTTAAATTATTATAGTTGTGTCTGTAGAGGATGTGCACTTTTATGGACATCAGTGTCCTCTGTGGCCAACCTAAGGAGAGTGGGAAATAACAGAGTATCTTTTTAGCGTTATTTTATTTGCCATGGATCTATCTTCCTTTTTAATTACAAAACAATACAGAACGTATAAAACAGAATTTAAAAAACAATCAACAATTAACAAATAAACAGTATCTTTTTTGACGTAATCTTCACAATAAACTGAATTTACCTAAAGTAAAACTCAGTGCACCCCTCTACCAGAACCAATATGGATACTTCTATTGTGAACATATCTTCAGTGCTATTTTAATTGCCGTCGGTCTATTGTATGGATCCTGGTATTTGTTTTTTGTTGCAACACTCAGAATATTCTTCTAGAATTCCTTGCTCTGGGACTGTAGTCCAAAGAGGGATTTCACTAGTAGAAAATTATTTTAGAGAATTCTAAGTATTTCACTAAGCTACACATATCAGGTTTCCATAGGATGGATCCATGACAGTTAATGTGTCTATAACTGTAGAGTGTAGCTATATTCTGTGTCAGAGCAGGATCTTGGGTTGAGGGAAGCATCTGCAGTATCCGTTTTACTGACTTCCCTTCTCTGTCAGTGGCATGTCATTAGGAGTGGGGAAATCTGTCAATTTCACTTTCTCTTTCATTCACAAATGTTCACCTCAAGTTCTATCCATTTCAAATACAAAGAAATCTGCAAATTTTGTTAAATTTGTCAACAATAGATTGAAACAAAATTCTCTATTTGTATCAGCCATATTCCAGAAGTACAGCTTGTCCACTACAGAGATTGTCATGTTGTACCTGCCTTTCCCTGAGCTGTTGAAGTTGAAAAGCCTCTTAGGGGAAAAAAAGAGTTCTCAACTTTAGTTCATCGGTATTAACATGTTTGAATGGTCAGTGATTGAAAAAAAGAGGCTTTTAATGTTAAGCACACAGACTACTGAGCCTGTATGGACAAACTGGTCAGTTTTAGTTTTTCCCACATTCTGTTTCGCTAAATCTCAAGCTAATTCCATTTCCTAAAGAACTTGAAAAGTCTACTTTTAAGAAGAATGACTGTAATGACATGCCAAAGCATCCACCAGTGGAACCCCCATATCAGCTTAACATTGTTCAGCAAGATGGTTTCAGCATGCTATTATGGTAATTATTCCAAGCTCTAAGAATTTAGATAAATTCTTATAAAAAGGGGGTTGAAATTAAATGCTCACCCAATTCTACTTCAGGTAAGTTTACCAGGTGGCAGTGCTCACCAAGGAGAAATGGCAGCAGTCTGGGAACTGAAAGATGGCTCAAACTATAGTAGTTGCTAATTTAAATGTCCCAAGTGTCACAATGATGATGCTATATCAAAGGCATTGTGTGGGAAATTAAAACAGCAGTGAAACTCTAGCTGGCTGAAGAAGCTTGGCTGTAACTATAAAGACAAATGTTAAGTACTATCTTTTAGTACTATGGTTAAGTACTGGAAACCAAGAGGATTTTCAGAATTTCGTTCATATTTCTAAACAAAATTTATTCCTTGAATATGGGCCATTATTTATTACTTCAAAGCACCACACTTTCCTGCCAGTTGAAAAGGTAAATCATTTATGGGTATTTACCAAGGGATCTGCAATTTGGAAGTATACTATGATCAGCATGTAGGCTTTGAAGTAATAAGTCCTTGATTCATGTTACATCTCAGCCAGAAGTTGCAAAATTACTTCAAAAATGAGTTAGTTGCTAATATAATTCCAAATCCTCCAAATTAGCTGACCTTATAACAGAATTTTTGAAATATGCGGTTGGATAAAATATGTGGTTTTTAAAATATGCAGTTATATGCGGTTGGAGAAGATAAATAAATTAGGGTGCAGAAGCTTCAGAAAGGTCCTGTACCCTAGTTTATTTATCTTCTCCAACCGCACCCTGAATAGGATGCAACTTTAATGTACAGTAATGGCTGGAATTAAACTTAAAAAAAAACTAAAGTCATATCTCCATTGGAATAAATGTAAGCTGCTAATTGCTGGAAGTCAAGAAGTCATTATAGGTATTTGTAGTTATATGACAAGGCGTGCCACAGAAAATACCTGGGGTGACTTTTTAACCTAGATCAATTCACAGTTGAGGTTTATGTTAATACAGTTGTGCTGGCAAGCATAATTAATAGGATTCTGTCTAATATTTATTACTGGTGGAAGCAACTATTTTAAAAGTAACTGGTTTTAGACTAGTTAATTTCAAGTTTTGATCTCAGCCACAAGCTCTTTAGCTGGCAAGCCTCATGCTGCTTTAACACAATGAGGATAATAATGGTGCCTTATTGTATGGCACAGGTAGACATCCCAGTTCTAAGTTTGGACTGGACTGGTTTTCAGCTCACAAGGGAAGAGTATAGGAAGCTGGGTTGGTTTGTAAATGCTGGGTTGCAACAAAAAATAGAGTCATAGCCTCTTCCTTCCATATTGATTATAATACTTTGTTAGACAATGACAAAACAATAATTTTACATTTTCTTCCTTTCTCTTTTTTCTCCAGTTTCCTGTGGTTGTCTTATCATGATACTCTTTTCATCAGAAGTGAAAATCCATCACCTCTCTGAGAAAATAGCTAATTATAAAGAAGGAGGTTTTATTTTTAAAACTCACAGTGAGCAATTTGCAAATTCATTCTGGATCATCCTGGTGTGCTCATTAGTACACTTTCTGAACATTCTGCTAATACGCCTTGCTGGATTTGCATTCCCTTTTTCAAAGTCGAAAGATTCGGAGACAGCAAATGGAGCGGTGGATTTAATGTACTAGACATATTTTGAATCATGTTCTGTGGCAAAGCTTCATCTTTGCCCTTCCCTGAAACCAATACATGTATATGGGCATAAAGGGCAAATTTTTAATACACAACATAATCCTGGAGCTTTTAAAGACCAGATAACATGTGTTAAGGGTTATATCACCCACAATAGATGATGACTTATCATTAGGATCATACAGAGCTGTTGAGGCATATTTGTAAACCATTATTTGCATTAAGTGTTGTGTAGACTCTAAACCAAATTTTGTGTCCAGACATTGATGCATACCATAGATTGTGTGATTTCCCCCTACCCACCTGTTTAAAATCCTTGGGTACCCTTCCAAACAACAGCTTCCAAAAGCAGCACCTAAGCCCAAACCCTGATCAGTCTATGTAGATGTAACCTATACTAAGTTGTCCAAACTGTGATTTGGAACCCAGGATGAAACCATGGTAATTAGATTCTGACTTGGTGGCTACTCACAAACTATTGTATCTTCAGACATCTTGACAGAGCATAATTCAACAGTATATCCGAACTATTTTATTGTCTTAAAGAGCTAGAGCACCAAGAGAACTTAATATTGCTAAATTAGCATAGTAAAATAGCCAATTAAAATGTTCAGTTTAAAAAGGGAAATTAAAACATAGGTATCTGATTTGGCAATGGGACACCATGGACCTTCAAGCGGAAAGAGGCTGATGAGTTGGAATTGTTACTTTACAAATATGTGCACCAAGGCAGCAATAAAAACTCACCCTCTCCAACAGAAATATCTCTGTAAGGCTACAACAGCAAGTCAACATCTCCCTTAGAACATTGAAACAAGGGTTCCTTTACGAAAAGGCTCTCATTTAAAATTAAATAGTTTAATTTAATTAAATAGGCCTCTGGTATTTTAACTCTATTAGTGGAAGGAACGAGGCCTGAGCTGCTAGAAAAACCTCTTCTCTTAAATTCATTACATTTACAAAACAAAAACACCAGATGCAAAAATATATATTTTTATATAATCAGTTCAATGCAAATGCCTGTACAATGGATACCACCAAAGATGCTGCTTGTTGTTGGATGCACTTAGGGTCAAATATTGCAAGAACTGAGCCCAAATGTAGTAAACCTAAGGTAATATTACAACATATATGTATCTGTTTTGTGTTACTTCTAGTTTTCATGTGTTTTGGTTTTTAGAAGCAGAGGTCTGGTTCTCCTGATCTGCAAACTGAAGTTGCAAACATTAAATAAATTATGTCTCTCCTACTAGAGCATTTCAACTGACTGTTGGTAAGAAGCATGCACAAAATGAAAAAGAAAGAAAATATCTGTGTAGGAATGTCTCAATAACTTAGTCAGTGTCTTATTGTTACACTTGAGTACAGCTGAGTGAGAATTATCCCTGCCCATTGTGTCCCTGACACTTCACCCATTGTTTCCCTCCTTCTTTTCCAGTGCACTTAACAGGGTTGTCGATTTTTGGATGTATGCAAAACTCAGACATGATCATAATCAGGTTGTCATACTTTATTGTGCACTCCTTTCTTCCTACTCTACCCATGTAAGAAAAATACTACGTGTGGGGATCACACTAAGATATTGTAACAAATGCCAGCTTTCTTGTGTTCATACGGGTCTACTACCCATATTACAGCAAACAAAAAAAGACAAACATTTGCAATCTTTAAAGATTGCAGATCTCTTCACTGGACAAAACATACTGTAAAAAGAACTGCAGGAAGCAGAGACCTGTTCTTAAGGACACATAAGTTGTATGGTCTCTTGAGATGTAACAGACAATAAAAGCTTGGCAGATATTCAAATACACCTCTTCAGCTGAGGCACTAGTGTTAGATTTCATTCAGGGTAAATGACAAATGTGCTAGGACCTGGAAAGGTAAAAATGTTTTCTCCTCCACTGTGGATGACACAAATTTTTATAGTAAACTCAAAGCTGTTTCTGCTTTATTTGAACTTTCAGGCTCCTTAGCTAGTGCAAAACAACCATGAAGTCCTTTTGTTATGAAGTTAATGAGTTAATTTTAGATGCTAGATTAGGTGAAGGAAGTTAATAGAAGCTAAAATCAGTAGGTTTGTTTGTTTGTTTGTTTGTTTGTTTGTTTGTTTAACTTATGTGCCGCCCACTCTACCGAAAGGTCTCTTTGGGTAGAGGGAATAACACCCAGTTAATAAACTTTCAAAAATAAACAAAACCACTTTTCTCACTGTACATCTTGGAAGCAAATATGACAGGGCTTAGAGGTTCTTATAATTCTTATAATTCCTTTCTCCAGTAACGAAGGTATAATTCCATAACAGTATTATTGTAACTTAACAGAGATAGCTAACTGTGTGTCTTTTGTTGCATTAATTGCAACCACTTACTTTTATAGTTATGGGGTGCGTCCTTACTAAATGATGGAAGAGAAATATTACACATGATTCTTGAAAGAATGCCTTATGATGCACCATGCTCCATATATAGGAAGTCCAGGTAACAACACAGTGGTCAGAAAAGTGGGCTTTTGTACCCCTGGCCAGCAGCTTCTAGCACATTTTTTTCTTTTTATAAGTAACCAGAAAGTAAATATTTAGATAATGCCAAGAAATGGAAAAATCAAAAGATGCTTTGACATTTTAAATGAGTAAGTTGCAACTTCTATATGTTGGCATAAGAGCTTTCCAAATGTCTACAACTGAGGGAGCATATTCTCCTTTGATTTGTCTTCTATGGAATTCCTGTGTATTGCAGATTGCTACCACATATCCTTTATTACATGATGCATTTAACATGCAAGTATATGTGTGTGACCAACTGATTTGTATAAGTACAGATTTGGGGCTTAGAGGCAAACTGCACCCTGGAGAAGAGTTCTGGATTTGGCTTCACTTGTCAATTTTTAACCATTACTGTTAAAGCTATGAGATGTAAAAGATTATTGCTGGCCTCCAGACAAACTGCAGAAGTACGGTAAATGATTTCAGGTCGGATAATGTGAGTGGTGATACATTGCACCTATCCATGCACAGAATTGCCTACTGGAGTAAAACCTATAAGATGTTCACACCTCTCTAAAGTTCAAACCTTCTGACCTAGATAAATCATTTCACCTAGAATTTCTAATTATCTCTTACCTTACCTGCTCATTTATCAACCATAGTCATCACCCTGGGGGCCTCCCTCCATGACATCTAGATCCTATTACTATGAAAGAGCAGATTATCAAGTGGTGAAAAGGATAAGTTCATTGAAACATATTAAAAGAAACCACAAGAGTGGAACCCCTCTATCTCTCTGGAATATATGTAAGAGCAGGAAAGATCCATTTCTTTAACATGTGCTTTGACTCTGATTCAACACTTACAGTGCTCTCCAAGGTTTTGAACCTACTCCACCACCCCCCATCTGCCTGTCAGCAACTTTACCTTGTGCCTCCTCACCTTATAAAGAAATTTACCTTTGGTGAGGAATTTGCCTTTCATGGAGGGCAATCTTCCATTATTGTCTCATGCTGCTGGTGAACTCACCAGACCACTGATAAAAATTAATAGTAGAGTGGAACAGATTTGTCTTCATGGTTTAGGGCAGCCTCCCCTCCTCATATGCTGGATAGTTGGCCCTGCTGCCAGGTGGGAATGATAGATAATAACTTTAGAACTGCAGAGCTTGGAGAGACCCTATGAATCATCAAGTCCAGCCCCTGTCAAGGAGAGATGGGGGGGAATGGAATTCCCAGTCTCTGGTTTCACATCCAGATGCCTAAACCACTAAGCTATCCAGCAGCTTCACGTTGAAGTTCAACACATTTAGAGAGCACAGGGTTTGTGATCACAGTACTGTTCAAACACTGCATAGGACTGGTGACACAAACCATCCTCAGATAGGTATCAGTGCTCCAGCAAAGCCCAGTCATCTCCACCTTCATCCAGGCTTCCTGTCTGGTAGTAGGAGCAAAGACAGCTACCATGTTGACTTTCCCATAATTCCTCCAAACACCCAACTCAGAATTACTCTGAGGCATTTTTGGAACTTCAAAGAATAGGCTATTACCCAGATTCTACCAGTGCTGTCAAGGAGACCTGATAGGTGCCCAAGAAATTAGTAAGCAGTAGCATGGATGAGAGGATGCACTATATTGTTTGGGAACCTCTCTTAATTGGAACTGTCTTTGCCCAGACATTATTTCATCAGATGAGCCTTCTCATCAATTAAACCTTTTGTTGTAGGTATCTTTTGTCGTAGCTATAAAATTCTGTCCAACCTGTAATGACTCTGGTGGTTCAAGCTAAGTGATTTTTTAATGGTTTACCTTTGCTATATCCCCGCAGTGAGTTTGCATGGCAGAGCAAAGATTTGGACCCAGGTCTCTTTTGTTCTAGTTCAACGCTCTGTCCACTACACTAGTGGTCCCCAACCTTGGGCCTCCAGATGTTCTTGGACTTCAACTCCCAGAAATCTTGGCCAGCAGAGGTGGTGGTGAAGGCTTCTGGGAGTTGTAGTCCAAGAACATCTGGAGGCCCAAGGTTGGGGACCACTGCACTACACCACATTGGCTCTCCTTCTTCCATAGTAAAACTGAAGTGAACTTCCAGATACAAACTCTTCAGGAAGAAGGTGTTGTCTAAATGTAAGCTGATAGGAACTATTTTAAACAATGTTGTTTACTTTAATAGCACATAGCTCAGCCACTCCTTTACAGAGAAAGAAAGTGTTGACATTTCCACAGAAACCATAGGAAGGGTGCCAGCTCCACTGATGGCCACACATTCAGCTAGCACTCTCGGTTGTGTGGTCTGCCATTAAATACAAATCCGGTCTTTGCTGGGACAGAGGAAGAAAATTCTGGTGGCTTTCTTTGACATGGAATGGTAAGAAAGAAAGAAAAGTAATGGGGAAATAAAGAAGAAAAACATGAACAAGAGCCTAGTGGTAAAGGATATTTGAATAGCTTTAGTTTGTAAAATATAATACACTGCATAAGGAAACTCTCTAACAAGAATAACAACAACTTAATTCATGCTATTTCTGCTAGGACCAACATCAGGAAGTTTTTAAAAAGTGCCCTAGCTGAGTATTAGCCCATATGCTTCATCTGTAAAAAGCTTCAGATTCAATTTCTAATATCTGTTCTCAAGACTGGTTAGGACTCCAGGATGAGATCCTGGAGAGCAGAGCCATAACTAGCCCTTTTGGTATGTGGGACAAGTGAAACCCCTCTCTCATGCACTCCACCAATAGACACGGATAATAGCCTCCTACAAAAAAGGAAGAGAAGAATGTGGTATCTCCCCAAAGAAATAGAGAGTTGATGCTTTGGCAGGAGGATAAATGAGAGTGAATTAAGGCAGGAGGTGTAGCCTCTTATTTTCCTCACACTCACCAGTAAATTCACCTCTTGATGTTGGTGCCCTCAGGCAAAGCCTCAGTTGCTTCAGCCTAGTTACAGCCCTGCTGGAGATCCACTGCTGGTGAATGTAGACCATTGGTATACAATGTATAAGGAATCTAGTGTGTCCAGGGAGACATACTCAACTGCCAACGATCCATGGGGAATACACTGTCATGGCTGCAAATGATGCCAAAACTGCTGTCACCGCAGATCAGTGGCAACTGCGGCAACTCTTTAAGGTCTTCTGCATGATACAGGAAGGGACAACATATCATGAAAGGGTAAAGAGTGGTAAAATGAGGTTTTGCTGAGCAACAGCTCACACTTCTTAGTGGTGTAGGAAAAGGGTCACAGATTGGGACTTTCTTCATTATATATCTAGCTCTAGTTTGAGTGCCTGAGGAATAGGGATTTCGTTTTGTTTTCATGAACTAACATAGCTGGCAGTTTTGTATATTGCTTGGTGACACCTTCTCCAGGAATAAAACAATGAAGGTAAGCTCTCTCGCAGGATAACATATAGCTGTTTCCTCTTTGTTCAGAAGTCCCACCACTGAGAGCAGTAAATGTTTACTGTATGACAGGGAAGGTCTCTGTGGCTTGACATAACTTAATCGGTTTAGCCTCCTCTTTTTTACACTTGCAGAATCACATAGCTGGAAGATACACTAGGAGGTTTTCCAGCTGGACTCCCAATATTAAATAATAACAAATAGGTCAACAGGTTTTCTGTGGAGTGAATCTACTGAGCACAGCTGAATATAATTAAACTTTATAGATGCAGAATTCAAATTAAATTGGCAAATACTCTGCGATTAAATTATACTAAAATTTGTATTTGCAACAAGCAATTATCAGTTCAGTATCTTACCTGACTATTGTTTGCAACCAGCAATATCCCTGATCACCCTAGCTTCATTATGCCTCTCTTCCTTTCCTTATATGTTTACATAAAATACACAAGGAAAGGAAGAGAGGCATACTTGTGTGATAAAAATGCAGTTTTCTATACAGGAGCTTTGTAGAGTATCTCAAAGTGACAGAGCAAAATTCCCACTTTAGAATGAATTCAGTTCAAAGAAAGCTATTTTGGGCTCCTTTCACAGCAGGCTCAGAGACTGACCTGCTCTATTTCACTGTCCAAACTCCTTCTCCTTTGCATGACATATTTGACTCCTAAGGCTCAGTTGCATTTTGACCACTCCAGTTCTCATGAAGTCTCATTATCATCCACAGCAGTTAATAGTTTATGTCATTGCTTATTGAAGTGACTGTTTTTAAACATGTGTTTCCTGCAGAGAAAGCTGTAAGCTATTATTTCAAGGGCAATTACAGTCAAATTAATAAATAAAGGCACTTCAGTTTACACCCCTTTTTGCTACTTATAGCATAAACGCAAGGGTGTGACAAATTCAAGGCAGGAGGCAATGTGCTAACCTTCTGCCCCCAACAGATTAGGTTCTGCTAATGAACCTAATGTCATTTTAATAGTTTTCTGCCATTAGGCCATGAAACTGCAAGCAAGCCCAGCATTTCCTGTGGAGAATCACCAAGATGCATTGTCTTCATTAGTAGATGCCCTCCCCATCTACTAATGATTCCTTACAAATTTCCCTTTGACGTGAGACTACTGGATAGTTCAGCAGGTAAGGTTTAAGTATGGATGTCAGGAGTTTCATTCCTCACTTTGCCTACCAGGAGAAGAGCCATCCTGTCTAGTCTTGAGCAAGCTTCTAGAAAAAGGGAATGGTAAATCACGTCTTACGTATTCTACAGCTATGAAACCCTGCCAAGAAGTGTCCTAAGTCAAAATCAGTTTGATGGCACATAATTAATATGTTTTAATGTAAAAAATAAAAAAGATACATCAGCTTGAGTCACAAATGCATATAACAGAGACCATTGATACTGGCTAAGATGATGGCCACTGGTCCCATCACCTCCTGGCAAATAGAAGGGGAAGATATGGAGGCAGTGACAGATTTTACTTTCTTGGGCTCCATGATCACTGCAGATGGAGACAGCAGCCACAAAATTAAAAGATGCCTGCTTCTTGGGAGGACACCTACGACAAACCTAGAGAGCATCTTAAAAAGCAGAGACATCACCTTGCCAACAAAAGTCCGCATAATCAAAGCTATGGTTTTTCCAGTAGCAATGTATGGAAGTGAGAGCTGGACCATAAAGAAGGCTGATCGCCGAAGAATTGATGCTTTTGAATTGTGGTGCTTGAGGAGAGTCTCGAGAGTCCCCTGGATTGCAAGAGAACAAACCTATCAGTTCTGAAGGAAATCAACCCTGAGTGCTCACTGGAAGGACAGATCCTGAAGCTGAGGCTCCAATACTTTGGCCATCTTATGAGAAGAGAAGACTCCCTCGAAAAGCCCCTGATGTTGGGAAAGTGTGAAGGCAGGAGGAGAAGGGGATCACAGAGGATGAGATAATTGGACAGTGTCATGGAAGAGACCAACATGAATTTGACCAAACTCCGGGAGGCAGTGGAAGACAGAAGGGCCTTGAGTGCTTTGGTCCATGGGGTCACGAAGAGTCAGACATGACTTAATGACTAAATAACAACATCACTGGTAATAGTGCAGCTAAAATAACTTGTAAATAAATAAATACAGGGGGAAACTGCAGAAAGGAAAAACCATTAATAGTCACCACCTGTTCCCAGTTAAACTCCATTAATACATCATCATAATATATTTCTGTTCCTCATTCATGCTGATTGCAAGTTTCAAGTAATCAATAAATATAACCCCAAATGCTTTGCTCATTTGCTAATATACCAAGCTTCACTAAAGCTTCTCCCCCTTGCAGAAAGATCATGCTTGGGGTATGTGTTCTTTATGCTGAATGTCAGCCAAGTGCTCTTTGTATCATACAAGAAGCCATCCTCCCATTTTATCAAGATAAAAAGAATTGTACTTCAAACACTTGATTGCATAAACAACACTTTTAATGGCACATTCCCCCTTTCCTTCAATACAAACCAGACATTCCTGTGCTTGGTACTTATTATCACATTGGTGGGACTTCACCAGGTGTTGTTTTTCTGGGACTATACAGAGAACACTAGCCCTGATCAGTGATGATGAATAGCCAAGGATTTGGAGTGTTTGCCAAAAGAATATGTTGGATACAAATGGATTTTTGAAAAACATACAGCTCTCTAATATAATATATACCTATCTGCTGGCATAGGTAATCTATAAGCATTTTTACCCATTTTTACTGTGATTTTTCTCAAGATGACTGGCCACTGACACCCAAACAGTTTTCTAAATCAGATTCTTTTATCTTTTAAAATAAGGTACCTGCCTTTTAACACCACCCCGCTACTGGCAGAATTACAGTGCATTGATTTTCTATACTGATTTTCTTGTTTCTAACTGTCTGTTACAGATCCTTAATTCTGTATTCGGGGGGGAGGAAAGACAGTATTTTACATCAGGCTGTTCAGCATGTTCCCTCTAAGTTGCTAATGTACCCGACCAGGGCTTTGGATTAAACCCTGCCCTCCTCCCACATGTGCATGGGGCAAGGCTTCCATACAGTGGGGCTGAAAATTAGAGGAAACGTTGCTGTTTACACATTAATTTTGTATAGCCCATACCATTTACAGTATTATGTCAAGCTTTTTATATGCCTCTAAGTTTGCTTGTGAGTAAGGTCCCAGTGACAATTTAAAGCAATTCCTAGTCTGATTTTATTTATTTATTTATTTATTTATTTATTTATTTATTCAATTTTTACCCCACCCCTCTAGACAACGTCTACTTGGGGCGGCTTACAAAAATTAAAACACATTAAAACAATGTAGAAAAATAACTACCATAATGCAACTATTATAATTAATATTATCCAAGATGCCAACATTAAGAACCGGAAAAAAGGGGGGGAAAGAACTTAGGTGACGGGGGGGAAGGGCTGTCTGAATAACCATGTTTTTAGTTGGTTTTTGAACGCACCCAGCAATGGTGCCAGCCGAATTTCAGTGGGAAGTGTGTTCCACAGCCGAGGGGCAACCGCCGAGAAGGCCCGGTTTCTTGTTTTCTCCTTCCAGGCCTCCCTCGGCATCAGTCCCCTCAGCCGTCCCTGCTGGCTATGTCGGGTGACTCGGGTAGATCTGGGTGGGAGGAGGCGATCTGCCAAATATTTAGGTCCCAAACCGTTTAGGGCTTTATATGTAATCATTAATACTTTGAAGTCAAAGTATATCAGATTCATTTCATGTGGCATATAAATCGGTAGCTGCATCCCACTATGAACAAAATTAAATTGATTTATTTCTGGTAATTAAAACCAGTTTTGGTGGTTGCACAGGTGATATCAACTCATTTCCTTTCTGTTTTAGGAGTATGTTTTTGTAAACTGACTTAAAAACCTGATACAGTAAAAAACAAATGGCTGCATTCCTCTAAGAACTTCACTAAAAATTTCTACAAGAATTTAAAAAAAAAAAAAGGAGAGGAAAAAACACAGTACTAATGCCTCTGACATTCAGCAGGGGCACAAAGTAAATTGGCAGCGCCAACCACAGCCACCAAATTGAATTGAATTAAATCAATTTAGAAGTGAAGTATTTTAAAAAGCCCCTAATGGCCAGTTTAAAAAATCTTACTTTGCAGCCCAAATAAATCGATTTTACCGATGTGTCAAATAGTTCTTAAATCGATTTAAGTGTGGATCTAATTGTCAGTAAAACCGTGCTCTGTGTTACAATGATGAGATCACTTTAAACTATGAACACAAGATTACATCTAAATCAATGCAGCATCTTTCTGAATTCATAGATACACTGGCAGATAATAGTACCAAGCATTTTTCCATGCTGAGCCATGCCCATTGCTAAGTTCAGTCAATGTTTGTTGCTTTAAAATTCATCTTGTTTCAACATGCAAAATATTCGCCTTCCTAGAAGCAACAATGATGTAACAAAATGTTTGAGTAACATTATCAAATTTAAGCTCAACACAAGTACAATAGCATGCAGCTATCAACATACCAAGACCAAATCTTACAAACTGAGAATGAAAAGTGCTTGTAAGAGACTGACCTAATTTCAGAAAAGCTTCAGCCAGCGTACTAACCACAGCTTACTGTGCATACCACAGGTCAGCAAAAGGTAGCTTAGTATATACTAGTAGATTTGCAGGAGAATAACAAGTCCTGTTGATTTCTTGTTATTTAGCAATAACAATTTTTAAAGGATTTTAAAGACCCACCTCAATGAACTAGAGAAATAAAGAAAACTTAGAATAACTGTGCATTAGCAGTGTGAAAGAACTGTGAACTCAGCTGAGTTCTGGTATTAAAAAGAATTTCCTAGATTCAGAATGCATCCTATACTAGATTTATGCCTTTTGCAATCAGACTATGTTTGACGAGAAGCACTCAGAGCTTCAGATGTGAGCAGAAATTTTCCTTGACTTCAGCTGTGGTCCGGGGCAGGGGTCAGCATCCATGAAGTTGGGTATTGTTCTAGTGACAGTTTCTGGGGAAATAGAAGGAGCCTTCCCCAAAAAAAGTGGAAAGGCCTTGTGAGTACACTCCAGCATCCCCTGGGCAACAGTCTGTAGCTGACAAATGCTTCACTTCTAGAAATGTTGTGGGTCCAGAAGCATTGTGGCAAAAAGAAAAAAAATAGACCCAATGAACACAAAGTCTATCCATACGTGCATACTCATAGCTTCGTGCCTACTAGCTGTCAATGAGTCAATGTCCTCCATCAAAGATCAAATGCCTGTCTTTGGTTTAAGTTTCTCATTTCCTAAACTTAACACTACCTTACCTTTCCAAGGCATATTATGTTTTACAGAAAGGAGATCTTCATGAAGTGCGTTGATCCATCACTCATTCATTTAAGAATAAGATCTTGGCATTCCCTTGTTATTCTGCTGTCAGTTTCAACAGAATCCAGCATCAGCCCATAAACAAGTCACTCCCTGGTTGTGTTGTGCGAATGCAACCTGTCAGCCTTCTTGCACTGTATGCCCATGCCATCAATTATTAAATCATTCCAATTTCCTTGAAACAGATATGCAATTGCAACCTGTTTTTATATAAATCCGTGTCTTTAAATTAAACATTTATGCTGTATATACAATGGACAGGAAAATACACAGGGCTATGTCCAGCTCTAATGAAACTTTAATTGTAATGTGACAGTACTGAGGTTTACAGGAAGCACGGAGTGGAGATAGAAAAGGTTCTTGCCATTTAAACCTGAGTTTAAAACACTTCCTCTAAGCACTTGCCTAACAGAGGATGCACTGCTTTTATTTGTTGCAGAGCTAATTTGTATTACTTGCAGTCCAAAGATCTGTACAGATAACAGGTGGAATAGGGTCTACTTGGCTTGAAACAAATGGAGCTGGAAGAGATCTCAAGCAAAATATCAGACCTTGACAAGTGGAGAAAAATCTTTAGTTTCCAGGGGTAAGGCATTTTCTTCACTTGATCTGTGTGCATTCTAATAATTAGACTATCTTTAAGATTACAGCCCTATGGAGTTTCACACAGTTGAACTTACATCTGAGTAATACAGATAAAACTGGAATGTCTGTCTTATGTTCTTGTAATAATATCATTAAGAATGATAGGGTTTGGAGTGGCACTGGTAATAATTTTTGTGGTCTATTAATTTGCTAAATTGATGCTGCTAGCTGCTTCAATTATATTTGTTTTTCCTTTCAATGCAGGTTGGAAATCAGTCATGCAGACCAGGTAATTTTTCAGTTGGGATCATATCCTCAGTATTTCTTTCTAAAACCTTGTTTGTGTAGCAATCACTTCTGAAATAAATTAAGCAAATTCTAGAAAGAGACAATTTTTGGAGAAGATTTTCCCCATTTAACAATTTTTCAATGTATTTCAGAGACATTTTTAATCAGATTCTCTGCAGCACAAATACTTCTTTTTTAAAAAAAATCAAAACAAAATGTTCCTTTATATGTTTTAAATCCATATTAGAATATAAAGAAATTGTATATGGAGATTTTCTCAACTAAGTGAAATATACTATCAGTGGCTGATGTATACAGATCAAGTCACTGTTAAAAACGCAGGAGCAGAAATCACTAAAATGTTGGCAGCCTTATACACATTATATATTTTTTATATAATCTGACTTTCTTCTTTGCTCACGGCACTTTCTATGATTTATTTGAACTTGTGGTGTTAACATTAAGAGATGCTTACTTTCCAAACTGATTACATGTGTAGGTTGCTTTGCTGGATGAGATCAATAGCAGGTTTTGAAAGATTATCCATTTAACTATTGAACTATAAATGGAAACGCATGAATGGAATAAAGTTTGGAAGAATGATATATAAAAAAATACTAAGAGGTTGCTTCAGAAACTGGCAAAGGGAATGTCAAATGCCCTACAAATTGCACTACACAATGTACTGTAGATCACTCTACAGGTTTCATTACTCATTTACTAGAGTTTTTAATACCCTGCATGGACATAAGCATGCACTGCATGGCTCATGATCAAACATGATTATATACAGCACAGAAGGGAAAATTTTAAAAAGCTGTTAACATATATGGAGAAATCAGAGAGCCGAGCAAGACACTTGTATAAAGACAATATATATCTTATGTCTTTATTTCCAGTGTTGTCTTGAGTGCTGTAATTTTGACAAGAGCTATGTACAGTAGTTTCTAAATTAGAACAGTAGCTGTTGTTCTTTGGTAATCCAGGACAACGAGCCAAGACAGTTCTGCCTTTGATGTATCACGGGTCACCAGGCAACTTCCTCTGTGACAAGTTTTGTTCTATGGTAAGCTATGGACAGCAGGCCAAAGCTGCAAGGGAATCAAAAGAAGGATAGATTACAAGTTGAATTACATAGTAGAATATTGCAAGAGGAAGTCAAGAGGAATCAACTAGTAAGTACAAAGAGGTTTTTGGCTTTTTGCCTCAAAATAGCAGCAAAAACACATCCTTAAGACAATGGGTTTGATGTATTTTTGGATAGACTGCTGTCTATCTATTTTTCAGACAAATCTGATAAATTAATAAATAATAATAATAATACAGGTACACAACAAACAATATAATGCAATGAGTTGAATGCTAAATTAAGTGATGTTGAAGTCACCTTAACTACTTAGTGATAGAAACCTAACTGCATTTGCCTAGCAGTGAATCTTTGTGGTTTCAGTTGAATTTACCTCTAAGGAAGTATTTTCAAGGTCTAACAGCAGTAAACTGTATTCTCTGTAACGCTCCTAGAATGTATTGAATTTGAAAGTCACGTGCTCCTTTGTGATCATACATTAAGTGCTCTGGGATTAGTGGGGGAAAGAGAATTAGATTCTTAATACAGTTTGCACAGATAATAGAGACCTCTTATCCCTTTGCATGTAGGAGGTAGAACATGTTGCTGTTCTGTTACAGTTCCTTTGCTCAGGCAGAATATAGGCTGTAAAAATAAGATAATAAATAACACAATGACAACAGGATTAGGAATATTGCTGTATTGCTTGTATATTTCTTTTCCCCTCTCTTTATATTTTACATAGAAGTGCCAAGGCCACAAACTGGATGATAAGAAAGAGGATGCAGCTGGAGCAGCTCAAACTACCAATCCCCTAAAACAGAGCCAGTTTCCACCTACCATTCTTCATTCCATTCCCAAAGTTCTCACTGTCTCATCAAACCTGGGAGGGCTGCCCATCTCGCTTGAAATGGCCAAGGTAAACCAACCTTGTCAATTAAGTATGAGCTGAAACTTAATCTCACCAGCATTAAAGAGGCACAGAAATCTTATCCAGCAGCACCGTTGGAATTAAGGTGGCACTCTGCGGTTGTCAGAAAAAAATGAAAACAGGCATATAATGGATGAATGGGTTTGGGGAGCTTTTTAAGGATGGGGACGCTCATAGCAAGCACACCTCTGATGCTAAATTCCGTCCATTGATTTTGCCTAGCTGCATGCTGTTGTATGTTTTAGAACACATCAAGATGGCTAGGATTAATATAGGACTGGTGGTTCCCCTAGAAACCCTAATGGAGACAAAAAAAGACCTGCTGGGGTATGCACGCTGTGAATTGCCATTTATGCTCAGCCTGTAATAAATGCAAAATACTGCAAAACATCTCTAAGTTCTCGCAGACCTCAACTTCAGGAAGCTGAATACTGAGTAAGCAATGGAAATACTTAAACCTGTCACAACTCATGCATAGCAGTTAGGTATGTATGCATGATTGCCTTATTATTAACAAAGAATACCAAGATTTATCCTTCTCATTTCAAGGGACTACGAAGAATGTTGTTTGGAAGCACATTTCACGTTTTCAGCTATGAGTGGAAAAGGTCATATTTTAGATTCCACAATCCATACACTGACTTGAGCTTTGCTTTGGAGCCAGATAAGGTAATGGCTGTCAGCCATTTTAATAGAAGTAAATACAGTACTCTATCTGGATAAGTTTACTGTGCCTCATGGCACAGTGGTTGAACGGCTGTACTGCAGTGAGAAATGTGCTCACGACCTGGGGTTCAATCCCAGGTAGCCGGCTCAAGGTTGACTCACCCTTCTATCCTTCTGAGGTCGGTAAACTGAGTACCCAGCTTGCTGGGTGGGTGGGGGCATGTTGGCAAAAGAAGCATCTTCATGCCAATAGTGGAAGGGTGCCAACGTAAGTAGCCCCTTAATCTGAGTGACAGGGAACTTCACCATTCCTGAAATGTAGGGGGGGTGGAATGTCCCTGTTATCACCCCTTGGACTACAAGCCATCGCTTGTTATCATAGAATAACACTGCTCAATGCAGGAATCCAAATCAAAGCAGATCTGACAGAGTTGCTCATTTTCTCTTTAATGCTTCTAGAGTCGCTCGCCACCTCTCAAAGTAATTGGTTCCATTGTCATGTACTGATCTAACAGTAAATAAGTTTTTCCTAACTTCCATTAACTTGAGCTCATTATTACATGCCCTGCACTGTGAGATGATTGAGAACAGGTTCTATCCAAAATGGCACTATTCCTACTGCTCTTGATGACTAGCATTTGTAGCCAGGAGAAATATCCTTTAGATTCCTGAAAATTTTCGTATCATAAACTTAGAATATACTATTTGTTTAAGCTGGAAGAGGATAAGCCTTATTGACCACACACATTTTGTGTGTGTGTGTGTGTGTGTGTGTGTGTGTGTGTGTGTGTGTGTGTGTGTGTGTGTGTGAGTGTGTAGCACAGGGGGAGAGAGGAGAGCAATGGTTCAATGTAAATGGATGGAGGTGAACAGACAGGATCTGCAATGTGTTTAGGAGTGGATGGGATGTGGGGCTCTAAAGTAGGAGTGAGGGAGAAATTGATCTGGCAAGAGCAAATTTGCCTAATTTCACATTTTCAAACCAATAAACAAATCAAAATAAGTTTTGCTTGTGTATATAGTATATGTGTGTGCACATATGCTTTATACACTTATACACATATTTCAGAAATATACATGAAATTCCATATAGACTTTTGAGAAATTGTCAGGATAAACCTAATTTAAGACTCAAAAGATAACTTAAATTTCAGATGAACTGAAGACTGGGAAAATGAAAAACCAAACTGACAGACTTGTCCATTCCTGATCTGAATGGCCAAACGTATTTATGACAGAAAAATATAAATGATGTCTGGTAGTAGTGATCATTGTTCTATATCTTTTTCAAGAAAATCATCACCTTGCACTTGTGTTTCTCTCTCTCTGAAGACAGTTAAGAGAGAAAATCAATCAATCAATAGTGTGACGTAGTAGTGATTATTTTCAGTTGAGAAGGGGGGGTGCTTCCAGTCCCACTCACCATCTGCTTTATGCACCAGAGGTCTGAGGCTACTGAGGACAATTCCTCCAGCAGAAAAAAAAAGGTTGCCTCATTTTAATTTAAGCAGAATTTCAGATTAGTTTCTCCCAAAAGCTTTAGATGATTTTGTAGTGTCAGTGTGCAGACCCTCACTAGACTTGAAATGCACCAGTAACAGCCAAATATATTTCTTTGCAGAGTGGAGCAGGAGCAATCCAGATGGCTGTTCAAGTGAACATCATTAAATACTTATTGTTTGTACGAAACAAAGAGAAAAATATACACCTTCAAAGGTAAGAAAATACATTCGGGATACAAGAGAGATGTTTGTTTATGCCCTATGAGTGCGGTGTTCCAGAATATGGATTCCAAGTCAGCTTGTTTTTAAGATTTTGCAGTATAGGACAAAATTGTCACATTCACATACTATACTAGCACATTGTTCATGCTAAACTTCACAACCTGGAATGGGCCCAAGTAAATTTTGGCCTTGCAGATTTCCTTGCTTAGTGTTAACCTTTTTTTTTTCATTCCAGGTAACATGACAAACCACAATTAAACAAAAGTGGAAGCAAAATATATTAGGTTTATTTACTGTTTCAGATTGCAGAGTACAGCAATCTAGTGCTCAGCTACAGATGTGCAGATTTGTGTGTTTTTTAACCTCAGCTCCCACAATTCCCTGGGAAGCATGGCAAGTGGAAACCCATAAAGCTAGTTCCAATTCCTATCCATGGTAATAATGTATATTATCCAAATGCAGCCACTGCCATCCAAAAATATACACCAACAAGTTCTCACATGTTGTTTTTATTTGTCAGCATAGTTTCCATCATTATCTTTTTCTGTCTTTACAGTTTATGTGAAATCAGCCAAAATGAGCAAGGAAACACCCTTGCAGCAGCTCTGGCAGATATTCTGTGGAGAGCAGGAGAAGGTCAAAAAGCTACCATTTGCCTTGTCACCAGAGACACATATTTTACTCCAAGTACAGACTACAAAGTGGACCACTTTACTGAAAGAGTGAGTAAGATATACCAGATGGGCGGGATATAAATCAAATAAATAAATAAATAAATAAATAAATAAATAAATAAATAAATAAATAAATAAATAAATAAATAAATAAATAAATAAATAAATAAATAAATAAGAGAGGTTATATTAAAGAAAAAGTAAAGATTTGGAAGGGGGGAAATGTCTGGTTTGACTCTTAAAGGTAAGAAGTAGAAAAAAGCTTCAAAACATGTCAAAAATGAACTGTCATAAGCTGATGTTAGCCACCAACTTGAGGCCAAATTAAATTATACAGGTAGCCCATCAGTATAATGTGTAAATTGTGTCTTTTTATTCTAGCACAAGCTTTCCTCACATCTGTTTGTAGCACGTTACCTTGTTTTTGTTTTGTGTTGGTCATCAAGGAAACTTGGGTGACATTTGCAAATCTGATTACTCAGGTATATAGCATGGAAAGAACCATGTGCCTGAAAAAAAATTGTAATAGCAAGAATTACATGTTTCCCTTAATATATAATTTGATCATTGTATGGTTGTAAAAGGGGATAATGTATATTGGTGAAGAATAAGACTGTCAGAGGCTGCCAGTCATGATAGCTGGTCATTGCCTCTGGGAGGCATAGCAGTTTATGGGGCAAACATTGGTGAATGGAGCTATTGCTCTCATGGCCTTCCTGACAGACATGATCTGCTTGACAGGGAAATGGAGGTTGGTCTGGCCTGGTCTACAGGACTCTTCTTCTGTGCCCTGCCTGGCACCACCCTCCTCTCTCACTTCAATTTGTCCCAATGAATCAAGGTTGTAAACTCGCTAGTCAGAAAGCTGGAAAGGTATTGTGGGTGAGAGGGCCAAGGAGGAGAAACAATAGGTCTTTATAGATTATTGATGTTCATTTGCAGGTCCAGTTGTTTGACTTCTTTGAGAAAGAAACAGCTCAGCAATTTCTCTATGACCACATACACTGTGTAAGTGGAAGAAATGTAGTGTCCTCTTGACAAATGTATTTTCTACCAGCTGATGCTTCTGATTATATCTAAAGGTGGAATAATGCAAATTTAATTGTAAGGAAGTAAGTACCACCACGTCCAAGGAGGCTTAGTATTGGATAAGTACACACAAGAGCGCAATCACATTCTTGTATATAAAATAGATCTGCTGTTGTTCCAGGTCTAGCTAATACACTTCTTACATATTTAGCACAGTTCCCTCCCCACTCGTACAACTGCAATGAGAAAGACTGGTGCAAATCAAGTATATAGGTTATTATAATCTGAAGTATAACATTCACTCTTCTTTCCTATTAACCAGTTGAAATGTGAAGAAAGTCATGGAGTGATCTTATTTCTCTACAGTTTACTTTTCTCTAGGACCTTTGAAAGGTAAATAAACAGTGTGTGTCTTTTCTTTATTAATGCTTAGATTTAAGCTGAGTGTACTTGGGGGCAGGGAACGTATGGGAACTGCATCCCACGCTGGGAACATCATGTGCAGCTGAGAACCATAGATTTCTGCTTGTTTGCAAATAAGTATGTCTGTGTGCCTGGACATTATACTATAATTAAAACAAATCTTCTTTGTGTTGGCTTGAATAGGCTTCAGAAAGACATGGACTACACTGCAACTCATCTGTTACAATGTAGGCTTGGACACTTCATCTGTGGACAAGTATGTGTATGAAACTTACCTTATTTCAGTACAGTGGTGCCTCAAATAACGAGCATACCGTTTAACGACAAATCCGCATAGTGACGCGTTTTTGCGATCACATTGCGATGTTTAGATAGGCTAAACATCGCATTGCGATGATCGGTAAGCGTTTCGCTTACTGATCTTCGCATTGCGATGTTTAGAAAACAGCTGATCGGCTGTTCCAAAATGGCTGCTGGATCAGCAAAATGGCCGCCTGCAGCGTTTTCGCACCCTGCTCTCGCTTACCGGGCAGCGAAAATGGCGGCCGGATGGGGGAATCTTTGCTTACCGGTGAGTTTTTCCCCCATAGGAACGATTTAAACGGAGTTTAATGCGTTCCTATGGGGTTCCCCCCCCGCATAGCAATGAATCCGGATAGCGACGTTAATCCTGGAACGGATTAACATCGCTATGCGGGGCACCACTGTAGTTTTCTTCAGCATATATTATTGGCTTTACTCAAATGCTCTCAAATATTATTTATTTATTTATTTATTTATTTATTTATTTATTTATTTATTTATTTATTTATTTACTTACTTATTTACTTATTTACTTATTTACTTATTTACTTATTTACTTATTTAACTTATATGCCGCCCACACTACCTGAAGGTCTCTGGGTGGCTAATCAGCAATGCTGGTGACAATCTATTTGCAATACCTGAACAAATTTGGGGCATTTCATCTCTTTTATAACTCAAAGCATTGTGCACACTTTAATAAAATAAATAAGAGAGGCTTGAAATAGCCAACGTTTTTTGTCATGATTCATTTCAGTGCTTAATAACGATGTCTACATTTCTTCATAATTAACTACATCATTTGGAGCAAACAGGGTAACTTGATATTTATATAATATTTATATAATACTTATATAATAAGCAATTTGGTACTTTTAAGAAGCTCATTATATGTTTTTGTGCCTAATGGGGAATAATTTGCTAATCTGCAGCCAATTTGCTCTGGTATGGTTCACACTACGTGTTAGAACAGCTGCTATTACCAGTAATATGCCAAGGTCAGTCTTGTCATCTCTCTCATGTGCCAATATGTACAAACATAACAACAATACAGTTACTTAACCTGATATTATTACTTGGCTGGGTTAAAGACTGGGGAAGCTGTACCCATTTTTTTAAAAAAAAACTGGCACATGAAGCCTTAAATAATACTGTTATGGGCGGTATTAAAATACGCAAAATGTACAAAAATGTGCCTGTGAGCCAAAACAGGCAAGTCATTGGAGGCTCAAGATCAGGTCCCCTGTCCTAAGATTTCTTTCTTTCAAGCATTGACAGGGACTTGATTTTGATGGAAGAGTGACCATGGGGAGAGGGATGCTATTTCTCCCTGGTTATTATTGTTTTTCCTGATCTAAATTGCCCCCAGATGCTGCTAGACCCATAGTAGCCCCTAATTGCTCTGAGACCCAAGGGTGGGGATGGGGGAAGCAGGTAGTTGTACGTTGCCTTTTTTTTAAATTTCAGTTTTATTTGGTGATAGGTAGCAAGCAGACAATCCCTCCCCAATGCAATGCAAATTCCCCCATGGCCTTTTTAAATATTAAAGAAAAGATTAGAATATCTAATCATAGATCTCTGACATCACACCTGTTCTGGCCTTTCTTGTCATTCACTGAGTTTGGATTCTTCAGTTCAATATCTGATTTGTCACTGAAAGAATGTAATCTAGGTTCTTTCTCTCCTTTAGGCAGTTTTGAACCTCATTTTAACAGGCAGAGCTAGTCCGCATGTGTTTAACGGCTTGCAGAAGCTTGAGATCGAAGGCAGCATGCAAAAAGTACTGCATGGCGTTTTGTCCCGCAGCGATGTTGGCTACTTACACTGGAGCAAGGAAGAAACGGAACATGATAGGTCCCTACAAGTGAGATAAATATTTGGCTTGACCTTGCCTATTGTGAGCAAATATATAAAATTAAATCTGCTCATAGAGATTCCACAGAGCAACATTATTTAGCAAGAAGGGTCTTAAACTCCCTGAGAGATCAAGTTTTAGTGATTAATTATATTTTCTCTATAATTCACATTAACAGACTGTCTCTTCATGTCCACTAATAATGAGAAAATCTTAGTCACTGGCTGTGTTTTCACAGTTACAGTTACATTAACTACAGTTTCTTGCTTTAATTACTTATTGTGCCAAAGACAAACAAACATTTCTAGTATTTCTCTCTCTCCTACTTCTTTAAGCTGCCTAGAGTGGTCGTAATTGACCAGATAGGTGGGATATATATATATATAAATAAGCAAGCTCCTGTCCCAGGATAAGCAATTGGTGAAGCAAACCAGGAATAGCCATGCTTGTCTATTCACACATAATGACAGGCCATGTTTTAGGCAAGCCAGACTTCACAAGACAGCGATCAACCATGGCATTTAACTAAAACTACAAACCAGCTAACTGACTGTGATTTACTGTATATGGAGATGTGAATTCCCAGACACATTGCCAAGTCAAAATTCAGCAAACCATGACCTGGTTTATCATTACATGCAAACCTGGCCAATGAGCACTTGCAGTGGCAAGTCAAAAGCAAACTCAACATTGACCAGTCCATCAGATTGTCTGGAACTGGAGCCGGAGTCCCGGAGGCAATTCATGTCATTCTGTCAACTCCTGCAACGTCACTGGAACCAGTTGTATTGGCTCTTGCCTTTCCATTGGACTATTTCAGTGACATGGAGAGGGGGGATTTGCTGGTTGGTAACAGCCTATCCTCCATATTATTTTACCCAGGCTTCGTGCCCTGGAGAGGACACTCCAGCTTCACGTACAGCGTCAAAACACTAGATGCTGTTCCAAGTCCCTTGAAACTAAAGGATGCCTATGATGATGCTATCATGGTCAGGTTTATCATTCTCTTATATAACAGCAACACGTCCTCTTTCCTGAGGAGAATATATCACTCAAGGTCAAATACTACTTTATCACCAAATGGGTCTTTTTGCCATCTTGCCATTTCAAATTATTACTCCCCATTAGATTACACAAATTGATGGTCATACTATTCCTACTTTTGATTGAATGGTAAACTCCATCACACACAATTTGCAGCAATAACATGACATGATTTGGAAAAGTGAAATTCTTGTCACCAAAACCTTTCTATTCTTCTGTAGACAAACTGCCTCAAGGATGTAGGCAGAGCATTACTGAAAGGCAAAATTGTAGGTTAGGGTGGAAGACACGCACATTGTCAGTTACTATAAAATTCAGACATGGTCTATACCCTTTTTTAAAGACAAATTTGTTATTTATTATTAAAGCCATCTGTAAAGTTTTGAATTAATTAGTAACACTGCACTGTCAGGCTTTTATAAACTCTCAGTTATTTCCACATAACAAATCATTGAAAGTATGATAAATTGTAGATAATTATTTGTCCACCAGTGACATAAGTAGTCTTTGAGTGCAGCAAAAATAGCCTGCCAGCATTGGCTGTATGTGTTTTTTCTCTCTTATTTAGACTGATAGCAAGGAGGTTACAGAGTGTGTTAACCTCAAAGTGTGCATTCTGGAGATACTAAATATCCATATCAATATGATGTGGTTCTTTACAAACCTAATGCAGTCATCGCAATAACTGAAGGATGGTGTTGAGATCACAAACAGTAACAGTTCAGTCTGTTCTGCACTGGTCAAGTTGCATTTGAAGTTCTGTTTCTAGATGAAGCCTACATAATTTAAGAAGGACATTAACAAACAGGAACTGTTGTTTTCATTTACATTGATAATTCGCCCTTTCCACTTAAAGCATTCAAGGTGACTGGCAAATACCATCATAACAGATTAAATGCCAATTAAATGCAAATTAGGAACAAACTGACAACAGATTAAAATCACCCGAATCAAAGCAGTTAAAATTGCCACGATAACCAGTTCTGTCCAAAGGAGGATAGCTAGGATGAGGAGAGGTCTGGGAATCCCTGAGGAATGGTTAGAAGAATTGGGAAGGAACAAATTATGCCCAATCTAGGTGTGGTATTGTTTCAGACCCTCAGGATTGAGTTTGCAGTAAGAACCAGAGGGTTTATGAGTTAGTAGATTCATGACCCTTTCTTCCATGAACACTGATTGCTCTGTCCTGACCCTAGCAGGGATTAATCACGTTTCCAATGCGTCTTGCAGTGATTTTTTAAATTTTTTTCTTCGGCCGGAACAGATTAATTGCATTTCAATGGGAAATGGTGCTTCAACTTACGACCATTTTGACTTACGCGCATTTTCAGGAACAGATTACGTTTGTAAGTCGAGGCACCACTGTATTTAAAAGCTAAAACAGTAAGTATATTAATGTTTAAAAAGAATTAAACAAGTACTATATTAAAATAGTAACTAAGATCAATTTTAAAGCACATTTAAAACAACAGAGCACAACAGCCCATTTAAAACCCCTCTCAGACCACCAGTCATTTAGGAAAAGCCTGCCTGAAGAGAAAGGTCTTTGCCTGCCTGCTGAAGGACAGCAAAGATGGGTCCAACCTGGCTTCCTTTGGGAGGGAGTTCCAAAGTCTGGGAGCAGCGACAGAGAAGGCCCTCTCCTGTATCCCCACCAAGCGCACCTGTTAGGATGGTGGGAATGAAAGACATCCTCTGATTATCTTAATGCACGGGCAGGCTCATAGAGGGAGGTACGGTCTTTTGGATTGCTTAGACCCAAGCCATTTAGGTTAAAACCAGCACTTTGAATTGTGCCCAAAAACAGATTGGCAGCCAGTGAAGCTGTTATAACAGGGGTGTTACACATTCCCTGTAACCTACCCCAGTTAACAATCTGGCTGCAGAATTTTGGACTTTTTGGAGTTTCCAAATACTTATCTCAAGAAACAGGTGTGCTAGTTTTAACTGTGCAAAGGCACTCCTGCCATCACTGAAACCTGGGCATCCAGGCTCAGTGATGAATCCAGGAGCACCCCCCCAAGCTGTACCCCTGTGTTTTCAGAGGGAGTGTAACCCCTTCCAGCACAGACTGCAACCCTATTCCCTGATCTGGTATTTAACTGACCAGGAGCACTTCCGTCTTGTCTGGATTAAGTTTCTAGAATCATAGATTACAGATGCCTATGATGTTCTATTTGTCCTAATTACAGACTTGCTGGATGAAATCCTGTTGCTTAACATAGTAAGTCACAACTGGAGTAGGCACACTGAATCAGTGGGGATTTGGCGAGTCAGCTTCTCTCCATGTTCCATTATTAGCCTAATCTAGTTGTGATTTACTATGCTAACCAACAAGATTTCGGCCACTCTGTGTTCCTGTCCATGCTGTAGAGCACAGGATTTGTCTCTTAATGACTGTACCACAGACATCACATCTCCTCACAGCAACATACAGGCCAATGCTCACTGCTTCCAGCTATCTGCTTTAGGCTCTTATTTTTAAATCATGCCATTAAAGAGGAGTGAGTTTTGAAGAGGTTGTCCCTTTTTTAAAGTTTTAAAGGTGGATTTTAAACCTTTAGTTCACTGTGTGGTTGTGTACAAATGACATTCTTTTTTTCCCCTAGGTGGGAAGTATGCTCAAGACTCCAAAGTTGCCTATATGGCTGTGCAACATCAATGGAATATACAGTGTTCTTTTCAGCACCAACAGGTTGCTCTTGTCTGACTGGAAAGTGGAGCACCACTTTGATTTGTATTTCTACAGCGGGGAACCCTCACAGAAGACAACAGTGCATCTAACAATAGGTAGGCACTTACATGGACCAGAGCAAAAAAATTTAAATGAATACATTAACCATTTATTTCACTATCATCTGTCCATCAAAGTATTTTCCTTGAGCAACGTTCAAATTCTTTGTTATGCATTACCCTTTCTCATAAATCAAAGGGAAAGCCCTTTTGAGTTGAGTGTACTTTTTGGTTTCTAAACTCTCTTCTTATTGTTAGTACAATATAATACCCAAAAGGCAAAACTAAGAGGAAAAGGAGAGGAGATTTTAAAAATATCACAGCACTTTAAAGACAACAGATTTATTTCAGTGTGAGCCTTTGTGAATCAAAGTCACTTCTTGAGACACAAGTACTAATACTATGCCTTCTACAGTATATTTAACCTGATGATGGTGACAATAATGACCAGGTGAGGAATACAGGTAATAGAAAAAGTGGCAATGGCTTTTTAAATCAGGAATGGGACTCTCAAGTTATGCTTATCAATATAAATTGCTGGAGTATGAAACTTTAGGTAAATAACAGCTTCATAGAAATGAAGAAAGAATTACATATGTTGCTCCAGTCTCTTTGTGTCAAAAATAGAACAGAACAGAACAGAACAGAACAGAACAGAACAGAACAGAATAGAATAGAATAGAATAGAATAGAATAGAATAGAACAGAATAGAATAGAATAGAATAGAATATTCACCTATAGGTCATGCTATATATTATGCTCAAGTTAAAATGAGCTAGAAACTTGCCTCTGTCTTCCACTTTTGCCTCTGCCTCTGGGTCAGACTGAGCTTAGAAACACATCATGGTATCACCATCTCTTTGAACACTTATTTTAAAATTGCAGGCTCTGATTCATATTGGGGGCATGGCAAAGGAGAGGAAGAATTTAAGCCTTCCCCTTTTTTCATCATTTCTCCCCCATCCAGTTCCCCCCAACCAAAGAAAAGGTGCTATTTGGCTTTTACAGTATTTTGGTCTAATGCTTTTAACCCTTGGTCAGAATCTTCCTTTTATTATTATTACTTTTTTACACACACATAAGAGAATATGCAGATTTTCACTGCAGCAAATAGTAAGGTTCTGTTCTTTTGCCCGACTGTGTTCCTGGGTTGTGTATCTGGCTGCACACTGGTATATGCACAGGACACAAATAGCACCTAGTTGTAAGCCACAAATAGCCTTGGTGACTTCTGCATTTTCTGGCCAATAGGATACTGGCCACCATGTCATGAAAATAAATACTGCTGAAGCATGAGTGAGTTTAAGAGGAGTCAAACAAACAGACAATGAGCTCCAGACTTCATCAGTTAAGGACAGATCCATGGAAATCCATGAAATTTAAATTCAGTTCCCTCTTAGACATGAAAAATGCTAACATCTACTGATTTCTTTGGGGCTACTTAAAGCGTAACTAAATCTGGATCTAACCTATAATCAGGATTTTCCATTTTGTATGAGGCTATGTGTACCTATTGGTTCTTTTTTCCTTCTTTCAGACACTCATTCCCATCACTGGGAAGAAAAGCACCATGTGGAAGATGGTGATCCAGAAAAAAGATGCCCTTCTGTGGAAATGGCAATCCGGACTAAATGGGAGGGGGCCGCCATTAACTGGAATGGCACAGTTCCATTCTTCTGATAAAATCAGCCCTAGGCCTGGGTGTTGTTCAGCCTTTTATCCACAGGCTATCTCATTTCCAGCAGGAGGAGGAAAAGGGAGGAGGCCGACAAATACAGAAACATTGGTGGACCAAACATTGACAGTTTAATACAGTTGCTAACTGGACTTTCAATTTCCGTTCTAAAGCTCAGAAAATAAATTAGATGCTTATTCTTGGAATACAATGATCTATGCAACTTATACATACATGTGTACACAGAGACATCGTGTGTGTGAATTATTGCTTTTCCAAACCATTTTCAAGGTATATATTGGAAGAATGCAGTATGTTTTGTAAATATAAGTGGTGTGCAATAGTCAAGAGCATTTTGGTTATTGCAGTAGGCATCAAAGCCTTAAAAGGCCCAGTTTGAGCCAACCCCCCTCCATTACCATGCACAGCAGCCCCATAGATGACCCATGTATCAGCAACATCAGGTTGAAGAGGGCCCCTCCTATCTATTTAGGATTTATTTCACAGCACAGAGATCTTATGAGGCCAAGGTTCCCATCTCTGTGTCAAAAGTCTTACATGAACAGAAGTAGCTCTCTTCAGATTCATGTTACTCCCAGACTAGCTGATGCTGTGCCTGCCACGTGCATCATTGTCAAGGGAATGGGATGAAACCTCATGTCCCTAATGGCCTCCTTTATGCTTTCAGTACTTTCAGGACTGTCAATTAGAAATGCAAAACAACACTGACAAGAAGAACAGCACAATGACCCAGGAATAGATAGGAGATTTGATTACAAATGTTCGCTAAAAGAAAGAAAATGAGATAGCTGCAGGAAAGAAATGAATACATTTCAAATAATTAAATTGAATACTAGAAACAATGTGCATTTCTGGTGGAAAATCCTAACATCCTAAAAGGATAATGAGTTTATGCTGAATTTGAAATGTCAGAGACTCAGTAATGACTTGAAAAATCTTTAGCTGCAAATTATTCTTCAATAGCTTTGTGCAATTAGCTATATAACAGCACTGCCAAGCGTGTGTGTGTGTGTGTGTGTGTGTGTGTGCGCGCGCGCGCGCGTGTGTGCGCACGCATGTGCGTGCTGTTGTCCCCTCATACAATATATAGTCTGGACACCCTCCTGTCTTTCTACATACAAATAACGACTCACATTAACCAGTGAAATCCACATCATCACAAGTTGATAACAAGGGCTCTGCAGTGAATTGTCTACACAAAGCAAGTATTTCAGGATGGCTGGTGATTTGACAAAAAATCCACAAGGTGGCGTTCAGAACTGTAAATCTTTCAGACAAGGATGTCCCTGACATACAGCTACTCAGATACCTTGTGAATCTCTACACAGAGGCTGGAATCCTGTTGTTGTTTTTTAGTCATTTAGTTGTGTCCGACTCTTCATGACCCCATGGACCAGAGCACGCCAGGCCCTCCTGTCTTCTACTGCCTCCTGGAGTTGGATCAAATTCATGTTGGTAGCTTCAATGACACTGTCCAACCATCTCATTCTCTGTCGTCCCCTTCTCCTCTTGCCTTCACAGGAATCCTTTTAGGTAACTTTATGCCGTTCAACTCGGGTGATGTCACTAAGGCTTTCCCTTAGTGACCTGCTGTCTGAGAGGGGTATTTTTAAAAATGGATTGTTGTGCTCTGTTGTTTTTAAATGTATTTTTACTTTTTTTTTTTTACTGTTTTAATATGCTAGTTGTTTAATTCATTTTAATACTTATATACTTACTGTTTTTTGCTTTAAACATTGTATTTTTAATTATATAAGCCAGCTGGGGTATTTTTGAGGATAAAGGGCTTAAAATATTTTAAATAAATAATGTTATTAACCACAGATGTTTTGAGGAAATTTAAAGTTTCCCATTCTCCCACACCTGCTTTCAATGATCGTTAGGGATCCCGGGAATGCCTTTGGGAATGATGGAATGAGCAGGAGGGGGATTCTTTCATATCTGCAAATTGTTGCTGCCAGTCCTGATCCTGCCACTGGGACCAGCAGCTGCTACCATAGACGTTAAAGAGCACTGTAGATTTTGATGGCTCAACATCAGATCCCTTTGACATCTGAAGCAGAGTGAAACAGGGCTGTGTCCTCACACCAACCCTTTTTGGGATCTTTTTTGCTGTCATGCAGAAGTATGCCTTTGGAACTGCAACAGAAGGTGTCTATCTCCAGACTAGATCAGACAGAAAGCTCTTTAATCTCTCTAGATTGAGAGCGAGGACCAAAGTCCAACTGAAATGCATACGGGACTTCCTCTTCACAGATGATGCAGCCATTGTTGCCCACTCTGCTGAAGACCTCCAACAACTCATGAATCGTTTTAGCAAGGCCTGCCAAGGCTTTGGACTAACAATCAGCCTGAAGAAAACACAAGTCATGGGCCAGCGCATGGACTCACCTCCCTCTATTACCATCTCCACACAAGCATTGGAAGTTGTTCATGACTTTGTGTACCTTGGCTCAACGATCTCTGACACACTCTCTCTAGATGTCAAGCTAGATAAACGCATTGGCAAAGCAGCTACCATGTTCTCTAGACTCACAAAGAGATTATGGCTCAATAAGAAGCTGACGACATATACCAAGATCCAGGTCTATAGAGCCTGTGTCCTGAGCACACTCCTGTACTGCAGTGAGCCCTGGACCCTTTGTGCACAGTAGGAGAGGAAGCTGAACACCTTTCATATGCGTTGCCCAATGGATTTTTTTTGTATCACCTGGCAGGACAAAGTTCCAAATAGAGTAGTCCTAGAACGAGCTGGAATTTTTAGCATATACTCTATACATTACTGAAACAGTGACGTCTACGTTGGCTTGGGCATGTCATGAGAATGGCTGATGGTTGGATTCCAAAAGATCTCCTGTATGGAGAATTAGTGCAGGGAAATCGCCCCAGAGGGAGACCACAGCTGTGATACAAGGACATCTGCAAGCAGGATCTGAAGGCCTTAGGAATGGACCTCAACAGAGGGGAAACCCTGACATCTGAGCATTCAGCCTGGAGGCAGGCGTTGCATCACGGCCTCTCCCAATTTGAAGAGACCCTTGTCCAGCAGGCCGAGGCAAAGAGGAAGTCACAAAAGCAGCAAAATCAGGGAGCTGGACAGGGGACAGACTGGATTTATCTTCAGTGTGGAAGGGATTGTCACTCTCGAATCGGCCTCCTCAGCCACACTAGACGCTGTTCCAAGTCCTCCATACAGAGCACGTTGCCATAGTCTTTCAAGACTGAAGGATGCCTAACACGCGTTTAACACACATTTAACATACACGTACATACAATGTCAACAATTTCAATATTTATCTTGGCATCTGTTATGGCCTAGCTTAAATTATTGGCCTCCTATTATGAGTACCTCTCCTCAAAGAGGTATGTGAACTGATTAAGATCCAGCAGTCTGTGTCTGATACTTATATCAGAAACTACATGTATTTGCTATGTCCAGGGTGATAACGCTGTTGTTTCTGCAGCCAAAACAGTTCCACCATACATAAGAGACTTGGAAGTCCCTGAGGTTTACAAAATGTTCAAAAAATATTTAGGGCAATATTAAAAGAGGAGAATAAAAACAACCTGCGAGACCTGAATAGGCTCAATGAACATGAAATATTATCTTTTGTGTGGATGGAATAGAGAGCCAGAGGAAACCTGAACAATTGAACCACAACATACACCATTTTGTTGCAGCAGATTCCGCGTATTATTGAATGTCACATTTTATTTGTTTGTCACATTTTAAAGTGCTAACAAATAACTACTTTGGACATACCATATTTATGAAAAACAACAAGCACATGATTTTATGCTGCTGTTTTATTGATTGTGAGGGGCCTTGAGCACATTACCTAAAAAACCTTGTTAGAATGTTTTAAAAGGAAGAAATAAAATCTCTAGCATGACACTACATTCCAGACAACCTACTTTATTTCCTTTGTAGCTCCTAATAAATGGTGAAAAACACAGATTCCTGACTAAACAGGCATATAAAAGTTTTTCCCACTCTCTATGCCCTTAAAAGGGGGTTCCACAAAAGCCAATTGACTGGCTGTTGTTGTTTCCAAATGTGTACAACACAATATAAGCCTGCACGTTCAGCAAAACAGTGGTGGTGCTGTACAAAATGTCACATGCAGCGCTGGCTACATGTCTCCCTTCCAGTCCGTACCATAAAGTGAAACACTATTCAACCTGTTTTCTATTCAAAACAAAAAGCATCATACTCTTGTTGTTATCCACATCAGTGTTGGTGCCCTGGTCGTTGGCACATCTGCAGTATGATTCAGTCCTGCTTTAAAATGCAAAGACAATTTCTAAATTGCTACTCTGTAAGAAGGGCATTTGGGGAATTGAACCCTGATAAATGCAAGCTGACTTAAAACGATTGACTCTTAATGTTATCTCTTTGGGGAGCTGCTACTGGGTGCAGTACATAGATCCTGCTTGGCATCTGATCCATTAGCATGTTAATCTCTATCAATTAGAAACAAGCACACCTGAGCACCAGAAGCTTTTATACCCCATTCTGACTGAGCATCACCCAGGCAAGCTCAACAGCAGATGCTCTAAAAATACAAAATTTCCATGTGTTTTTGATCTGTGTGTTGAACAGTTAGGAAGATAAAGTGCCCATCCATTTCCTGTCACTTTTTTGGCTACAGACCTATGAATCTGTTTAGGCCTTGCAGCACAGAACAGTAGCTTCATTGAGAAGCAATTTCTTTAAAACTGTCAATCATAGAAGACGGTGCGAGACATCTTGGACTCAGACAACTTTGATATTTTATTTATTTATTTAATTATTTTATACCCCGCCTATCTGGTCATTGCGACCACTCTAGGCGGCTGGTTTCGCTTCATTACTTACATGCAGCTACAGAAAGACAAATATACCGGTACTCTGCCAATCCTTCTAACATTCATGGAAGGCTATGCTGGCCCACCTCCTCTTCAGATGCTCCTGTTCTCATCAGAAACAATGGCATGCCAACCCACAGCTTCATAACTGTAAAGTAAAAACTAATGTGGAAGGACTTAAAACTCTACAGCAGTGGTTTCCAACCTTGGGTCCCCAGATGTTCTTGGACTTCAGCTCTCAGAAATCCTGACCAGCACAATGAGTGGTGAAGGCTTCTAGAAGTTGTGCAGATACCACTCTGATGGCAGAAAGTGAGGAGGAATTAAAGAACCTTGTAATGAGGGTGAAAGAAGAGAGTGAAAAAAACGGTCTGAAACTCAACATGAAAAAAACTAAGATCATGGCCACTGGTCCCATCACCTCCTGGGAAATAGAAGGGGAAGATATGGAGGCAGTGACAGATTTTACTTTCTTGGGCTCCATGATCACTGCAGATGGAGACAGCAGCACCAAAGAATTGATGCCTTTGAATTGTGGTGCTGGAGGAGGCTCTTGAGAGTCCCCTGGACTGCAAGGAGAACAAACCTATCAATTCTAAAGGAAATCAAACCTGAGTGCTCACTGGAAGGATAGATCCTGAAGCTGAGGCTCCAGTACTTTGGCCTTCTCATGAGAAGAGAAGATTCCTTGGAAAAGACCTTGATGTTAGGAAGGTGTGAAGGGAAGAGAAGGGGACAACTCAATTAATACTAGATGCGGACTGGACTATTATTTTACAGTCCTTTAACAGAGGACTGTGCCCTGTAAAGCAGGACCCATGGCTATTCTAGTTTCACTACTTCTTTGATCAGTTTGAGCTGACAAAAACAGAGATGAAAAAATGGATTTTCCCCACCCCTAGTTGAACTATGAATCAGCACTTATATAAAAGGATAAAACTAAAGTAAGAACAGTAGCCTGACCTCTTATTTATACAGCCATATTTGCACAATGTTTTCTTCTGATAAAGGGCATCACATAAGGTTGTTTCTGCATAAAAGAACAGCTGGAGCCAATTCTTTGAGCTGTTCATACCCTATTATAATGATTGTTGAATTCAAAGGGAATTTTCAAACCTGAGTGTTCCTATCTTTCCATCACATTCTATGCACAGAACAACAACACTGAAAATGAAGAAATAAATGGACCCTCGTTCACGTCTAAAGTTAGAGATGAGTCATACAGCCACAGGTGACAAAAGAGGTTGTGATGGCTAGAATGGTGCACTGCAGATTGAAAGCCAGAAACTAACCTAGCATGGAGCAAATATCTTGCCACAAGTTCATCTATTTTGACATTTTTTTTAAAAAGCCATGAATGCCCTGTGCAACATCTTTCCTCTATTCAGATGAAGACCTGAATGTGAGCTTCTCTCACTCACCCATTGTGAAACCGTAACTGCTATGTCTGGTTTGAGCAACATCTAGCAACTAATCAGTATTTTCTCCTGCCTTGTGTTGAGTGTGGTGATGTGCGGACATCATTCAGGAATAACAACAAAGTAGTTCAGTCTTTTCTCCAGCCTTTGAAAGATGATTTTGAAACAAGACTTGCACAAGACACATTAAGAGTCATAACTGAATACAACACACCCTTCTCCGCATTTTACTCAAAATATTTCACTGTCTTCTTACTAAGTGGTGATTCATGAATATTGTAACAGCTAGCAGGCTAGTATCATGTTCAGTTCAAATTCCCGGGTGTGAGAGAAGCACTAATGCCATTTCCTCTATACTGCCAAAGTACAGAGGAAAGTATCCTCCAACTCTTTTGCTGGAGGATGGAACAAAGGATCTAGTGGCATTTTAAAAACCAGATTTTATTTGGCATAAGGTTTTGTGGATGACAGACTTTATCAGATGCATAGACAGTTAGCAAAAGCCCCATTTCATGGTCTTGAAAGCATGAAGAGGAGTTTCCAGTCCTGGCAGCTCTGTAGGCACTTAATAACACTCTTCAGACCTTTGTGCTCATCATACAAAATCTTCTAGAGCAGTAGTTCTCCACCTTGGGTCCCCAGACATTCTCGAACTAAAATTCCCAGAAGCCTTCACTACTAGCTATGCTGGTCAGAGTTTCTGGGAGTTGTAGTCCAGGAACAGCTGGGGACCCAAGGTTCAGAAGCACTGATCTAGAGGGATGGGGTAGTGGGTGGGGCTTAAACATCATGAGTATAGCCTTGCCATCTGCTCCATGAGTATAGCCTTCTACACCCTTCCAGACATAACAATTTGAGTTAGCTGATGTTTGTACATATGGCATGCCAGGCAAGTATATTAGTCTTCAAGGTATTTCAAGTCTGATAAAACATACTTTGAACTTTTTCACATTGTATAGATCCTTATTTGAAAGATTACTTGCTATGGAAATACTGCTTTCAGCAGAGCTATTTGTAAAGATGTGAAATTTTGTGTATATACAATGTCATTGCAAAATATTTTTTTCCATGAATGACAGTTGAATGCATTTATATTACAATGTGTTAATATGAATGGAAATGGAGTTTGTAGGTCCTGTAACTTGCACCCTCTGTAACTACAGAACTCTGGTTTTATAGCACTTTGGTGAATCAGATCTTTTATTTTACATGCCATTATTCCTCCAGGTTTTGTAAAATTTTAGTCATAATAAAGATGCTTAGCATCATTGTGACAGCTTGAGTTATAGGCATTTTATGATACAGAAAGTACCAAAGCACAGATTTATTTTATAGGTTGGAAGGATCATAGCTTTCCTATTATCTGCACTGTGAAAGAGATAACAGATTGTGTATTGTTAGGATATCCACTGATGCTTTGTCAAAAAAGAAGATACCATTTCACACAAAAAAATTGCATATGTTAATTCAAATACATCACTGTGAATTCAGAAACAATTACTATAATTAAAAAAGGGGGAAGCCTTGTAGCCTCTTTAAGTGTGATTTGTGAATTTACTACAGGGCCTTTCAATTGAAGCTTGTATGGTTTCCTTAGCTGTAGATTTATTTATTATACATGTGCTAGATGAAAAGAGAAATGGGTCAGGGAAGGAAACTACTGGGGTCAGAAAAAACTAAAACACAAAAAGGACAAAAGATGATAATTATCTTAGTAGCAGCCATTAATAAAGCAAACTGTAGTTGATACAAGTATCTTTGCACTTTTAAGCCGGTTAATACAATAGTGCTGTGTTTTTTTAAAAGTGTGTCCTTATTCAAGCCACAGAAGATGGAACTAAATCTTTGATGAATTCTTGTTCAGCTCTTTCCCACTGAAATCTAACTCTGACATTTATTTTACTCGAGAATAAAACCATTCCCGAAGAAGAATAAAATCACTCTCAAAGATGCCTCTGCGCCAGTCTGTTGAAGTAACAAGAAAGTCCTGTGATATCTTCAAGACTAAAACATTCATTATGGCATACAATTTATACAGGGGTTCCCAACCTTGGGCCCCCAGATGTTCTTGGATGAAACTCCCAAAAAGCTTCACCACGAGCTATGCTGGCCAGGATTTCTGGGAGTCATACTCCAAGAATAGCAGGGGACTCAAGGTTGGGGACCACTGCTGTAATAAACTGATTTGTTTTAAAGGTGCCACAAAATTCCTTGGTATGATGATTATGATGAAGAAGAAACAACTCAATTGTCTCCCACCACTGGCAGAGCTTGGAAATTACTTTTCAAAAGTAATTAAAGGCATATTTCTAAGACCAAAAGTAGGTAACAATTGGCTACTATTTAGACAGTAACTTTATAGTTTTCTTCCTCTAAAGCAACTCAGTTTCTTTTATTTACTGTTTTAAATAGTCAAGTTACAAGCTGCAGGCCAGTGGAACAAAATATTCTCTCTTCCTGGGTCTCTTCACTGTCATCTGAACACTCACGATGGAATCATCTGCACATAAACCCTGTGATATTTGTCCTTCAATATAGAGTAATAAGCCCAAACTCTCCGTAAGTGTAAAATTAATGAAAAGATTACAAGTGCAGTACAAAAGCAATGAAGTTATCCTTTAGTGAGTTACAATGGTAATGCTGCTTAGCTATGCCTTTGTTATTGGACAAATGAATTAATTAGAAGTAACTAGTTACTTCAAACTCTGACCAGTGGTTTTTAAGTACAGATGTTTGGCATCACATCCACGTCAGTCTATTCTTTTGCATAGACTGTACAGTGGTGCCTCGCTTAACGATTGCCTCGTTTAGCGATGAATTCGCATAACGATGTGTTTTTTTTAGAAAATACTGTAAAGTACACGGACTGTTGCATCTGCCCTGTGTTAGCAAATTATGGCATCCATAACTTTGGAAGAGGAGCAGGCCCACCCAGCTTGGAAGATCCACACCGGTGTTACGGAACACCTTAATAGGACATACACAACGGAAAGAAGAACTGTAGGCTGCTATCCCTGCTCAGTCAAAAACAAAACAAAACTAATTGTTTTCAACAGGAGTAATAGTGCCAGCCTCTAAGCCGCAGCATTCTCTTCGGGAACTGCTCTTCCTCCTTTCCAAAACAGGGAGAAATGATCCACAGTTAGGCGAGTTTCCCTCAGGGGGAAAAAATAGTATTTCCGATCAGAATAGAAAACTCGGCGAAGCAGTATTGCCCTTGATAGCCAGCAGGTGGCAAACGAGGAGCCTCATTCGGGCTTCGCAACACCCATAAACAATAGTTTTTACCGACGTGGCCAAGTACTGTATCCTCTCCACTTCCCCACCCGCAACACATCGTTTTTCATTTATTTATTTTTAAATCTTTTCGTTCCACTGCCACGGTTCGGCTCCTGCCGGAGCAGATCCTGGAGGCGAGGCTGAGAAGAAAGGGAAGCGGAATAAGGCAACGATTCCTTTCGCCCTCTGCCTGCCAGGAGCGCAAAACTCGGGGCATGCTCAGTAAAAGCCAACCGGGCCTTGGAAGGAGGCGGCTGTGACTCGACGCCACCTCCCTGGCTGCCTCGGTCCCTCCCTCCGGCGTCGGCTTCATGTTCCGGGGAAGGCGGCGTGTGGGGCGGGGAGTGAGTGGGGGGGCGGGGGAGTCGAGGAGGCACCACGCGCCGCGCGCCCGGGTGAGGAGCGGAAGAGGCTGCTGGGCGCGGGGCGGGGCGCGTGAAGGGCTGGCTCGGAGAACGCTGAAGTGGCCCCGCTGGAACGCGGCAGTGAGGCGTTCCAACGTTCTCTTTCCGAACGTTGGGAGACTTTTGGAACGGTCGCGGCGTTCTGCGGCGCCCACGCGAGGCCCGGCCGGAATCTCTCGCTTGCTTTCGTGACCGCTCGCTCTCCGGGGAGGGCAGGCAGGCAGGCAGGCGGGCGCCAGCGAGCCGCTCTAAGGGAGGAAAAGGAGCCGCGGCAGAGTTGTTTTTTTCCCGAGTCCTGAGGCTGGCAGGGCCCGGCGGGGTTTCGGGGAGCGCTCCGCTCGGCGTTTCGCACTTCGATGGTTTGCTCCGACCGACATGAGCCGCCCGTCCTCCGCCGGACCCAGCACTAGCAAACCTTGCGGCAAGCAGCAGCAGCAGCAGCAGCTTACTCCGTCTCTGGCGGCGGCGGCTGCTCCCGCTGCTGCTGCTGCTGCTGCCCCCGCCAGTAACAACGCCGCCGCCGCCGCCACCATCTCGGCTGCCGGAGCCGCCTCTTCTGGGGTGCCGGCGGCGGCCACGGTGCTCTCGAGCCCTGGAGGGGGCGACGGCAGCGGGGGGCCGGTCTCGCCTCAGCACCACGAGCTGACCTCGCTGTTCGAGTGCCCCGTGTGCTTCGACTATGTCCTGCCGCCGATCCTGCAGTGTCAGGCCGGGCATCTGGTGTGCAACCAATGCCGGCAGAAGCTGAGCTGCTGCCCCACGTGCAGGGGATCGCTCACCCCCAGCATCCGGAATTTGGCCATGGAGAAAGTGGCCTCGGCCGTCCTCTTCCCTTGCAAGGTAAAGGGGGGGGGGAGAGAAAGAGGCAGTCCTGGGGCAGCGGTCGGGCAGGACCGCCGGGGATGGAACGAAGGAGCCCGCCTGGCTGGTCTCCGCCTCTGCTCTTGAGGTTGCGGCAGTTATCTCCGTGCTTTTATTAAGGGGTGGCTCTGGTTAAATTAATAACATGGTGATGATGATGAATCTGTTCATCCTGCTGCCGGGACATGATCTGGTCGAGCTACTCCCCATTTGCGCCTTTGGAGAAACGAACTGAGAGTATCACAAGTGGCGGGTGGTGGTAGGCGTATCTTTTAATCTCTTGCCGCCAGCCTTTCCATTCACACGGCGGTTGCAGCCACCGTTTCGTTCCAGGGATGCGCGTTTCTCTTCCGTCAGGCCAGCAAATAGGGACATGGAACACCCTCTGCAATTAGCGGATCCTTCTGAGTGCCTGATGCTCCTAAATAGTCTCAGGATTTTCCCGTGGCCTGCAAGTCCTTGCTTGGGAAAGATTCATGAACTTGAATAGACAGCCCTTGTGGTGTGTTCTTACTGCTGCAGCTTTTTCTGTTAAAGAGTCACTTGTGAAGCAGGTGGTTCTAGTCTAACCTTTAGCCATGACTGTAAACAAGCTAGCAATTCTTGGCCTGTCCTAACTGCTGTCTAGGTGTTATTACAGGAATATCTTGTTTTAGAAGAACCTTGTTACAGTTATTGAACTATTTGCACATGGGCACTTGGAGAAGCATACATCCAAACAGTAATCTTATTTAGTAGTTGTACTGTATAAATGCGTGTAATTGTTGTGCCAGATTTGTGTTCTAGTTGGTTTACACTGAAGAGTTGTGTACATTATGTAGGAGTTAAAAGCCACAGTCTTATGCAGTAATTTTAGTTGTGTTGGCAGTTGGTACCAAGTTTTGTAGGGTCATTTTTGTTCTGCCCCAAGGCCTTTACCTTCTAGAATACTACATTTGGAGGGTTTGGAATTGATTGACACCAGTATACAAGCAACACACAAGCCTACCCTTCTTTTCCATCTAAAAGTCTTGAGGATGTAGTGGAACTCCTTAATAAGTGGATGGGATATCGGAGTGGATTTGGATAGAACACACTGAAACGTAATTTTTAGCTTCTGTAGGGGAAACTGGTTTATCTAAATGATGGCGTGAAGCTAATCTTTGATGTGCTTGCACTTCCCTTGAACCACCCGATGTAAATTTGGACTGGATGCAGTGGGGCTTACCTATATTTGGCGACCTGCAGGTACATGCTGTGAAGAGAAATGCTTTCTATAAGCACTCAAGAACAGTCAGACCTGGTTACCCACAAACTAGACTACTACAGTACATTTCACAGTGGTGGGAAGTCTGCTTCAGAGGATGGTTTGGAGGCTCCATTTGTTAGGAAATGTGGCTTCCTGAATGTGGTGGCAGCCAGGAAGTTGAGCAACCTAACTTGATTTGAGTGGTCAGTTCTATCAGTAAGCTTCTGGCCTAAGGCAGAGTGTTGGTCTTAACTATTGTAGTCCCGAACAGCTGGGGCTAAGGCTATTTAGAAGGCTGCCTTTAGCCATACAATCCTGCCTTTTTGATAGGATCTGTCCCAAGGGTCCTTTTGGAGCACTTGCCTTTCATCAATGTTAGGTTGTGCACAAGAGAAGGCCTTCTCTGCAGTGGCCCCAACACCATGGAGTCCCTTTCTTACTGATGTGTGCCTAGCTCTTTCTGTGTACACATGTAGTATAAAGCAAAAGTAGTCAAAGATCTTCCTATTTGAATCTGCCTTCTGTTTTGTCTGTGTGTGTTCAATATGTGTGTTGTCTTATGTGCCCCCAAGTCATCTCTGACCTATGGCAACTCTGTGAATGAGCCATCTCCAAAATGTCCTGTCGTCAACAGTCCTGCTCAAGGGCTGTAGCATCCTTTATGGAGCCAATCCCTTTTGGTCTTCCTCTTTTCTTTCTGCCTTCCACTTTTCCCAGCATTATTATCTTTTCCAGAGATTCCTGTCTTGTCATGATGTGGCCAAAGTAGGACAGCCTCAATTTCAAAGTTTTTTTTTTCCTCCACAGATAGTTCAGGCTTGATTTGATCTAGGATCCACTTGTTCAACTTTCTAGCAGGTCAGGCTATCTGAAAAGCTCTCCTCCAGGACCGCATTTCAAATGCATAGTTTTTTTTTCCCCCTTGTCAGATTTCTTTACTGTCCAGTAGAGTTGAGCATGAACCAGCAGTTTTAGCCAATTTGTTTTTTGGCTCAACAGGTGTTCAGTGCTTCCTAGCCCTGGCCCTCCAGCAGGCAGCTCCACTAAAGAGGCAGCTTCTGAAGGAGGCAGGGCAGGGAATCCAGGGAGCTACCTCTGTGTGGGTGCCTGTGAGAGGAAGCAGGGCTGGGAAACCTCGAACACCTGTTTGGCTGAAAAATGAACTGGCATAAGCTTCCAGTTTGGGGGTTTGTGCCCATCTCTACTGTCTAGCTTTCACACTCATACGTGGTGTTCAATATAGCTTTGCAAAACTTTGTCTGCTTTGTCTGTCATGCCCTGTATCTCATTTGCATGCTGTTTTCTGAGAGCATAGCCCTTAAAAAGGAAGTAAAATACGATAAAACAAATGTAAATGAAGCAAAACAAGGCCCAAATAGGGGTCAAAGAGATTAAGAGAGTGGTGATAAAGATCTAGGGAGCCTTGCTGTTTAGAAATAATGTGATTACTGTAAAAGAACACAAGAAGCAAAGTAAACATTTTTAATAGAAATATCATAGGCCAGATATCATTAATGTATGTAGGGTAAGGGTAGGCTGTCACTCTCCAGATGTTTTGGAGTACAACTCACATCATGCTTAACCATTAGAAAATGGTGTTTGTGTTGGTCTTGGGAAACTTGTATACAGTACAGTACTATAGAACATCAAACAGTTTGGGTGCCTTGTCTTTCTCCTTTTAAAAATACTTTCTGTGTCCTGCTTCTGGCTTAAATTAAAAGCACAACCAAAGCGTAATGCAAACAATCTGATATGGGACTTACCAGTGCCTTAAAAAGAAATTAATGTAGAGCCTAGGTTGGGCATTTGTAGGTGAGGATGGACTGGCAGGAAGGTGGGAGTATAATCCTCTTCTTTCCTGTAAATAAAGGGCCAGAAGCATCAATTCCCTCCTCCCAGTGTTTCTCATCTTTTAATTCAAGCATTCCAACTTCCTCTTTCCTGTTCAGTGCTGCCTTTTCTGGGGGAAATCAGTTGTTTAGAAGCACCTTAGTAAAAAGAGAGGCAGCAGCTGGCCCCAAGAGCTGCTTCCACCTTGCCTCCTTATCATAGCTGAACTGGAAACCCTTGTCTCTTTAAACTAGATATACTGGTGTATGTTTCATGTCACTTTCGCTCTATAGGCATTCTAAACCATTCTAAAGTGACATTGACACAGATCTTAAAGTCAGGCTGATAACAAGTGAGGCTGTAAGCCATCCTTTTACTCACCTTAAATTCTCCACTGGAAAGGCTCCAGGGAGGGAAGGAGGAAAATATGCTTGGGTAAATCAAAAATTGTCTTCTTGATCAAGTCATAGCATCAGTCAACTCATGAGGTATGGCAAATGTTTTTGAAAGGGGAGTGGGATGCACAAAGAGAGAACTCCTTAATATTAATTGGAAGTGGTGCTGGGAAAGAGGGTCTTAGGTTTGAGTAGGGCTCAGCTCATTGGTAGGGTCTGTGTTGTCCTTGCCAAAGGTAGAAGGATCTCAGCTTGGAGACAGGTTGCCATCAAAGTAAACAACACTGGGGTGGATAGATGAGTGTTCTCTCTAACTTGGTATAAAGCAGATCCATACATTCTTATCTGACAGCATAGAAAGCTACCTTATATGACCTTGCATTGGGCCATCTAGCTCAACATGTTGGCTTCATCACCCCTTTCCTAATTGCTCCCCTCCTCTGGGTGCTTTGGATGACAGCACCTACCAGGCCCAGCTAATATGCCGTGTTTCCCTGAAAATAAGACAGGGTCTTATATTAATTTTTGCTCCAAAAAACGCATTAGGGTTTATTTTCAGGGGATTTTTTTTCATGTACAACAACCTACATTTATTCAAATACAGTCATGTCATCTTCTGGTTGCTGCACAATGGTGGAGGGGTTTCACTTGACTTATTTTCAGGGTAAGGCTTATATTAGGATCATCCTGAAAAATCATACTTATTTTCAGGTTAGGTCTTATTTTGGGGGAAATAGGGTAGGTAGGAGGGTGGGATTTTGGAAGTTGTAGTTCCACACCTCTGGGCTGCTTCCAATATGCACCTCCTGACACAGTAGAATAGAAAACTCAGCTAATCCATTTTTTCCTGCCTATCAGATTTTTCTGGATTGGAAGGGAGATGGAGACAGCAGTGAGAAAGCACCATAGGCAACTTGGGATATAAAACATCTGCTCTAGCACTACCTTGTGATCTTTCCCAAGCAATGTGTGATCCACCAAGCCAGACTCAGTCTGCTGGGCTTATGGTGTGATGATTACTAAGGTACCCAGCAGCCTCTTTGTCTTGCAGTCACACACCAATGGCAAAACCATGCAGTTTGCCACCTTGGCATAGAGGCATATATGCATGTCTGGTAGATTGTATTTGTGCACCTGGTAGTTGTTTTTTGCCATCAGAAGAAATTAGTAAAGAATTTCAGGTTTAGAGAGAAATAACAAGCAGCAGTGACTAGCCTTTAATTCGAACATTAAGGTCTACTTCAAATACTATCTTTTCTTGATAGGAATGTCACCCAAACTTACCTGCACATTAGAAACCTGCTTTCTGGCTAGTGTAACATGATGGTAAAGAAAGATGATCCAATCTTGCCTTCAGGTAACACTGCTGATCCCTTCTCTTGTGGCACAATATTTCTGCTCTCAGAAGCACCCTGGTTTTTAAAGGGGTAAAGGAACTTCATCAAAGGGTAGCATTGTGGGTGCTTGGCTTTTAGGTCCAAAGGCTGGATTCCACTGGTTTCCCCTCATCAAATAGACTCGCAATGTGTTCAGAACATCATAATAAGCCATATTTTAGACTTTTAGTGGGTGGGGAGTGTTTGGGAATTTTATGTGTGTGCATGTGTCTGGTCTCTGGGTGTCTGTGAATTTTGTTGTATGTGTATATACTTACAATGACAATAAATTATTATTATTATTATTATTTTATTATTATTATTATTATTATTATTATTATTATTATTATTATTATTATTATTATTATTATTATTATTATTAAGTAGGTTGACTAGCAGGATTCCTTTTGTTGTCTTTTTTTACCTTTCTCTTAAATTTATACCAGCTGCATCCTCTTCTACACTGTACTATTCCACACACTCTCCAACAACCCACTTTTCACTCCAGCTGTCTATAACTGTTTCTCCCTTTCTTAATCCTTTTTTGCTGCATTCAGAAGGCTGTGATAGGCTGAGTCAAAAGAGTTGGTGGATACTAGGTGTGGTGTGTCTTTACATGGTCTCTGGTAGCCCACAGGTGCTGATGTGGAGAGGGTTCATGCAGCTACCTTGAGCTCCATAGTTTTTGGCACTCAAACGTGACAGTTTACCCACTTACCCTATGGGGAACCACTGCCTGGAAGCAATGTACTGTATTCAAGCAGTCTCAACTTGAAGTGACATACAGTGGTGCCTCACTTTATGATTGCCCCGCATTATGACGAATCTGCTTAACAACAATCTTTTTGTGATTGCAATTGCGATCGCAAAACAATGGTCTAAATGGGGGAATTTCGCTTTGCGATGATCGGTTCCCTGCTTCGGGAACCGATTCTTTGCAAAACGACATTTTTCTAACAGCTGATTGGTGGTTTCAAAATGGCCACCGAGTAATTAAAATGGCTCCCCACTGTGTTTAGGAACGGATTCCTCGCTATACAGGCAGTGAAAATGGCCGCCATATGGAGGATCTTCGCTGGACGGTGAGTTTACCTCATTGGAACGCATTGAATGGGTTTCAATGTTTTTTTTCCCCTCGCTTTACGATGTTTTCGCTTAACGGCGATTTTCCTGGAACGGATTATCGTCGTTAAGTGAGGCACCACTGTATTACACAGTCTTTTAGTAAGGGTTCCTGTGGTTGCAGTGTTATGGAAGGGGAACATGTTTCTTAGGTGGCAATATGTGTAGGTAGGAATATGTGTTGGCTGGAGGCCTAAGAGTGTACTGAAAGTTAGGCATCATACAGCGCTAATGGGAATAAGAAGAATTGTGTTGTATTTTATCCATAGTTTTTTTTCTGTTGTATGGATTGAAAACCTAATGTTTCAGGAGACATATTACAGCAGCCTACACCTGAGAGCCAGTGTGATACAGTATAGTATTAAAAGTGTTGGATTAGGAGACCTGGGTTAACTTCAAACTCTACTCAGCTCTGAAAGCTGCTCCCTATTATGATGCCCTGCAGTGTGTTGGGCTGCAGTTCATCTTGGCTGGAGATGATGGGACCTGTAGTCCCAGGATGCCTAGAGGATGCCAGGTTGGGAATAGGTAAGGTAGAGGATGGAACACATTTCCCCTTTTCTTGAAGAACAATGTGTCCTCTGCTTTTACAATCTGCATTAAGTGTTCCACATCAAAATCATATTTTTCCTCCTATTAGCACCTTTCAGTCTTGTATCTATCCTTGAGAAAAATATTGTTTGTCCTCTGTTGTTGTTTTTTCAAAAAATAAAAATATATCTCTCTTCTTGACTTGTTTGTCTTCCTGATTTGTATCTGCCTCAGAATTTGAATGCTGTGACACTGTGAATTACAGCAGCCAGCTCTCTGCTGGCCTGCATTTGTGAGGAAGATTGAAATGTTTGTATAAAACGTCAATTAAAAGGCTTTTCTTCCTTGATGGTAGTGGGGGAAGCTGATCTGTGTATGTTTTTTTATTATTATTGTTTTAATTGTTTGCCTTTTTAGTTGCACATTGAGGGCACAAGTGGATTCCATATGGTGAGCATATTAAGATAGGAAGATAAACATGTCCAGGCAGCAGACTGGGGAGGGTTGTCTCTACTGATTAACAGCATCCTTCAATTTTTAACCCCCACCAAAAAAGATTTTTAGTCCAGCACAAAAAATGTCAGCAATAAATATTAGAATAGCATCCCTGAAATAATACACTTGTTGTAGAATGTGTGTATCTGCCAAAGGGGTCATGCTTTTACCCTAACTTCCTTGTCCAGAAAGACTGCGTGAAAAGCTGGCAAAACTAATGTTTTCTTACAAACAAGGAAAACCCGGACAGAAGAATGGGATTTTGTTGCAAGGAAGTTCCAAAGGTCAGACTTGTGGAAAATTAAAAATAGAAAGTGAAAAATGTATGAAGATTGTGCAGCCTTCGGGGGAGTCTGCCATTCTTACAATCTTAGGGGTGGTGTGTGATGCATCCTCATACCTGTTTTGTGCAGTAGGGTGACGTGTCAGTGGCTACCCACTGTGCTTCATAACTGGATGGGGATTTGAACACAGATCTCCCTGGACTATGTTAGCCTGTAGCTTAGTGATGGGTCTTCTGCATGCAATATTAGATGTGTGCCACACAAAACTTCTAAGTGGTTTGCTCATGTCAGGAGCACCCAGATCTAGCAAGTCAAGAATTTTCAAATAGAACAGGCAGGTTTTCACTCATGATAGTTTCATGGCCTGGCTACTCTACTCAGTTGCATTTCAAGGTCACCAAAAGTACTGTTGTTGTTGTTGTTGTTGTTGTTGTTGTTGTTGTTGTTGTTGTTGTTGTTGTGTTTTTTCCCCCTATTCATGGAGCATGACTGAGCAGAAGATAAATGTCTAGGAAGCAATAAGATTAGACCAGTCAACTCATTTCAGTATTATGTCACTGAACCATGTGATGTTTAACCTGATTTGTGTTAGTTAATAAAAACTTTACGTTTTATATGATCAACAAGTCAGTATAGACATTGAAAATGAGCCTGTGATAGTGTGGTTCAAGCACATAAGGCAGAGGTCAGGAAATGTGTGACATTTCAGATATTAGACTTTAATTTCTATTGCCCAAAATCATTGGCCGTGTTGTCTGGGGCTGATGGGAGTTGTAATCAAATAACATTTGGCAGATAGTTTGTTCCTTATGACGTAGGGAATGCTAGTCAGAGGGGAGGTGGGATAAACTTGGTATTTACTAACCTTATGCATTTGCAGAGAGACTACTGTTCCTCTATCGTTTTCTAGCAGTGCATCTCCTATGTAAATGATAGGGTTGGGCATTCTAATACAAATAACACACCTCTCACCAGTTTCTTGGAAGCATGCTGTTCTGCTGCTTTTGTCATCCAAAACTTATGCAAACAGAGCATATTGCTTTAGCTTCAGTTTTAACTTCTAAAGCAGTGCTTCCCAACCTTTGGTCTCCAGTAGTTCTTGGATTACATCTACCCAAAATCCTTGGTCAACATAGCTAGTGGTGGAGGCTCCTGGGAGTTTTAGTCCAAGAACATCTGGGGGCCAAAGATTGGGAACCATTGTCTAGACCAGTGGTTCTCAAACTGCCCCCCCCCATATGTTCTTAGACTGCAATTTCCAGAAGCCTTCACCGCTTGCTGTGCTGGCTAGGATTTCTGGGAGTTGCCATCCAAGAACAACTGGGGATCCAAGTTTGAGAACCACTGGTCTAGAGCAGTAGTTCCCAACCTTGGGTAATCCAGATGTTCTTAGACTAAAACTGTCAGAAACCTTGGCCCACCTGGTGGTGAAGGCTTCTGAGAATTGAAGTGCAAGAACACCTGGGTTACCCAAGGTTGGGAGGCACTGGTTTAAATCAGCCAATCTCGACAAGGGCCATATTGCCCCCTTGGGCAGCCCTGGCACATTTGAAGGAGGCTACAGACTGGAAACAGTGCATCACACACACCACCTTGTAAGGTTTGCTGTGCAACTTATACAATCCTGATTTGGCCAAAAATTCTTTCTTACTGTGTTTATGTCCATGGCAAAAACAAAACAAAACAAAAAAAATGCTGAGAATAGTTGGTCTATACCACAGAATCACACTTTTAGATCATGTCAGATTATTTTTCCTCTTTGTCTTGTCTAATTCTAACCAATAGAAGGATTTCCAGGATGTCAGGCAGAGGCTCACCTAGTCCAGTGGTGGCAAACCTCTCTGTGGGCACACAAGCCATACGTTGCCATCAAGAAATACTTACCTGTCCTTTGATCCCAGATTTCAGGAAGAACTCTTGGGAAGGAAGGGAGAGCCAGCTGCCACCACCACAAACACACACACACACATCCTGGATGCCAGGCATTGAAACACCTGGCTCCTGCCACCTGTGCCTTTAAGGATTGCAACCAGAGGTGGAGCAGGGAGTGTCCCGGGGAGACGCTTGAGGTTGTGCGACCAGAGGAGTGGAACTCTTTGGGATGGTCGTGGTTGGTTTTGTGTTGCAGTTTGGACACTCGGGCTCCAGAAGGTTTGCCATCACTGATCTAGTCCTTTTAAATGGAAGGACCAGGAATCAAATGTGGGATCCTCTGCAGCAGAACTGTGCACTGTACAATTAAGCTGTTATCTTTCCCATTATTTAAAAAAAAGAGGTTTTTCATTAGGTTCAAAAAGATGGATGTTGTGGGAAGGTTGAAGGTACTCTTTACCAATCCAGGTCACTGTCATCTCTGTTTGCAATTTTTTCTGCATTCGCCTAATTTGTCTGACCAGAGATAACAGCAGGAGAAAGAAGTGGAGAAACCACAAGGAATGTTATGTCTGTTATTAATTTATATTTACATCCTGCTTTTCCTGTGGTGGGCCCAAGGCAGCAAATATAGCTCTTCTAGCCCTCATTTGAGAACAACCCTGTGAGGCTGAAAGGTCAGACTGAAAGCCTCTGGCACTTATTAACTCGGTGGGTTTTCATGATTCAGGGGGAATTTGCAGCTGGATCTTCTGACTCCAGACATATGTATTAACCACTACACCCTCACTGGGTTTCCCTTAGCTTCTCTTTCCTAGTTGTCTGCCTTTGGCTTGAGAGGACTGTCTGAACACACTAGCATGGCATGGGAGCCACCTCTGTTAAACAAGACTTAAAGCAGCGCTAAGCATTCCTGATCCGTTGGGACAGGGCTGGATAACCTGTACCCCTAGAAGCAGCTCGGGCAGGGCCCAGGCTTGAGAAGTCCACATTGTTTTTTCACTGGGACCGTGTGTTCCACCACCTCGGGTCAAAGCAGTAACTCAGGAAGGCAAAAATGAAATAGATGGGTGTTGTTAGCTAGTGTTTGGTGTGCAGTGATCACAGGTTCTTGTGGCTCAGTAGCCACCCATCAATCACAGTGAGAGATAATCTACCCCCTTATCACAACAATACACCCATAACAAAAAAACACCCTGATCACCATAATCACCTAATCTTCTGAAAAGGACAAAAAGCTTATCCCACAGCTACAAAAATTCAACTCACACACTACACCAGAACTCAGAGTTCTAACTCCTGTCCTCTGAAGATGCAGGCCACAGAGAATGGCAAAACGTTAGGAGGAAAAACCTCCAGAACACAACCAAACAGCCCAAACAACCGACAACAACCATTGGATCCCGGCCGTGAAAGCCTTTGAGAATGCAATGAAAAAAGAACTTCCTAAAGTATCAGCCATTTGACAGTGAAGTGGATTACCTAGAAGGAGGTAAACCTTGCTTTTTCAGAGGTTTCTAAGCAGAGGTTGGATGGGAGCGATGCTTTCCATTAAAGATTTCCAACAGGGAGTTGTAGTCAGCAATTTGGGGTTTCTTCCAGCTGTGTGAGTCTAAACATAGGAGGGGGGGGAAACAAATCTAGGCAGAGAAGCAGCAGACCTGTCCATTTTCAGCTTCACGTGCTCTCCATTAGCATATATCCCCACAAAAGGTTACCCAGTCCTGTACTAATGAGAAGCATCCATTCAGACTACTTTTTAAAAAATCTTATCCAGAGACTCAGTGGTATCCAAATGTCAAAGAACTTTCTATAGCCCCATTGATTGTGGGGATTTTTTTTAATCCGGGGGTAAGAGTGTGAAACGTTTTGATCATTTAACTCTACAAATGAATAGATTTTAAGGCATTGATTGTGTTTGAACTATAATATAAAGGTTAGCTGTACAATTAAGTTGTCATTGCAAACATGACGGGAGAATATTGCTGTTTAAAATTATGGGAAAGCCCAAGAGACAGCAGATTTGTTTTGTTGTTAGAAAGGCAAATTTCTTGATGGATTTTCCTCCCCTTCCAAATGTAAACAATCTGGCATAGTCCAGCTTCTCCCGAAATCAATGGCAAAGCTGCTATTGATGTCAGTGGCTTTGGTCTGTATGGAAAGCCTATAATGACATGTCATTTGTTCCAAGAACTGCTGATAGGAGTAATGGCCGGACAGAGAGGAAGAATGGGGGCCATTGAGAAAAAGTCTTCCCCACTAAGGCTGCAGTCCTATACTTTTATACCTTGGAGGTCATACCTCGGAGTGAAGCTTACTGAGATTTGTGGGTCACTTCTGAATGGATATTATGGGATTGCAGTGAAGGGACTGCCCCTTTTCACACAGATAGTAGATTCCAATCCTTCTTGTTCTGTAATACAAAGATTTTGAATCTCTGTTGTCTTAACTTTTCACTGCAGTCCTGCTTTGGCACTTTCTTCTTCAACTTTCACTAAAAGTCCTTCCAAGTCATTCTGCAATTACTAAAGTGCTTTACATCTCATTTCTTGGGGGTTGGAATGTATATTGAACATTTCCAGTCTGGGCTATTGTTTTGTTTCCATGTTTGTTGCTATATTTTTATTAGGATTTTGACAGATCAGGTCTCTGTGGTTTGAAATAATTCTGTTGGTTTTCCATCCACACCCAGTGATTTATTTCTTCCCGTTGCTTGCAGAGCACTTTCTCTTTACCTAATTCACCTTCTTGTAGATGAGGAACAGCAACAAGTTGGATTTTAGCATTTTCCCTTGTAATTTTTCTTTTTACCAGTGTGACTGCTGACACACTCTCCCTAGATGTCGAGCTGGATAAACGCATTGGGAAAGCAGCTACCATGTTCTCTAGACTCACAAAGAGAGTATGGTTTAATAAGAAGTTGACGGCATACACCAAAATCCAGGTCTATAGAGCCTGTGTCCTGAGCATACTCCTATACTGCAGCGAGTCCTGGACCCTTTGTGCACGGCAGGAGAGGAAGCTGAACACCTTCCATATGCGTTGTCTCCGACGCATTTTTGGTATCACCTGGCAGGACAAAGTTCCAAATAGAGTAGTCCTACAACGAGCTGGAATTTTCAGCATGTATTCAATATTGAAACAGCGCCGTCTACGTTGGCTTGGGCACGTCGTGAGAATGGCTGATGGTCGAATTCCAAAAGATCTCCTGTATGGAGAATTAGTGCAGGGAAGCCACCCCCGAGGGAGACCACAGCTGCGTTACAAGGACATCTGCAAGCGGGATCTGAAGGCCTTAGGAATGGACCTCAACTTATGGGAAACCTTGACGTCTGAACGTTCAGCCTGGAGGCAGGCGGTGCATCAAGGCCTCTCCCAATTTGAAGAGACACTTGTACAGCAGACCGAGGCAAAGAGGCAGTCCCGAAACAAACAAAACCAGGGAGCTGGACAGGGGACAGATTGTATTTGTCTTCAATGTGGAAGAGATTGTCACTCTCGAATTGGCCTTCTCAGCCACACAAGACACTGTTCCAAGACCTCCATACAGAGCACGATACCATAGTCTCTCGAGACTGAAGGATGCCTACAGTGGAGTGTGACTGCTTCATACATGGATGTGTGCGTATATGTTACTGCTATTCCAGCTTTATTTCTGCAGAGTATCCAGTATTACTCTAATTTGGCTGTTTTTCTTTGTTGGTCTTAATGAAATCAGTGCATCAATGCCAGGCAACTTCATCTTTTGTTCTTCCTCTGAAAATATTATTTATTAGAACGAGCCAACAATATCCTTGCTCTTTTCCTGCCTCTTGCCAAGCCATTGTTTGACTGGCTCTCGAGGCTGTTTTGTTGTTTTGTAATGATCAAAGATGACTTTAAAGGTAGGATAAAAGAGGCAGGACCAAACTTTATGTTGGACAAATGCTGATGATGAATATAAGGAGGGGCAGGAATTGATTTGCTTTGTAGTTTTTAATGAATGACTTTTGAGCAGACCTGGGGATAAATTGCAGGGGCAAGGTTTTTGTTCTTTAGGATAGATCTTTGCTAGTTTGTGGGGTGGACTCCAGATTGAAACATAGGGATACTGAACTGTATTAGAGCTTGTACATTAATCAGGCTTTGTTTGCTAGAGAAACAAAAGAGAATGCAAATGAACTGTTGGTGCCAATGGTTGCGGGAAGCATTGGTTGAAATGTTAAGTTGCCTGCCCTTCTAGATATGGAACTGGAAGTGTACATCTCCCTTGATCTGGGAACTATGTGCCAAACATCTGGACCTCCACCATTTACCCAGATGTCTTCAGGTGTTATTACCTCCAGCATCTTCGGACTCTTCTTCCTGCACCCCACCCCATCTTGTTTGGACAGAAAAGGAAGATCACCAGCTCTCAGCTCATGGATGTTTTCCATCTGGCCCACAGACATTTGTTAGACCTGCCTCTCTTCTAATTCCTGCCCTTTAGATAAGAAAGTTTTGCATTCAACAATGATCTGTACAAACCCGGCCTTTTCCCCCCCGATTTTTACCCCACCCCTCTAGACAGCGTCTACTCGGGGCGGCTT